>NW_017670479.1:149627-223071 GCF_001879085.1 Nicotiana attenuata
ATCTCCCCGGAATACTGTTCCCTAGTCCCAAAATAAATATGCAACTAAATCAACATAAATAACAGTTTCAACAAGGAATTCTACAACTTAGATTAAGTTCATATCAAAGAAGACACGTAAATTTTCACTAAACATGCTGCACAGAGTTCAGGTAGGCAGTTAAGACAATTAAAGCACGCAGGCATGCTTTCCTAAGCTAAACAGGATAGTTACATATACTAGTATTGCTCAATTAAAGGAAAAATATATATTTGCTTAATGAAAACGGGGTTTTTCAACAAATAGCCCGTGTACGCACTCGTCACCTCACGTACACGACGCTCATATATCAAACAGTACCAAATCCTAAGGGAAGTCCCCCACACAAGATTAGACAAGCCACTTACCTCGAACCAAGCTCAAATCAATCAAAAATCACGCTCTTGCCACGGGTATCCAACTTCGAGTGGCCCGAATCTAATCAAATAAATTACATAATGCAAATATAGCTACAAGCAGCTAATTTAGCTAATGAAATCAAAGCTAAGGCAAGAAAATAGAAAATGCCCAAAAATTCTCCCTGGGCCCATGTCTCGGAATCGGGTAAAAGTCACAAATTATGAACACTCATTCACTCACGAGATCACTCATGAAAAAATCATCCAAATCCGACGCCTAAATCCCACTCAAATCTCAGATTTTTGGTTGGGAAACTTTCCCCCCAATTTTCCAACTTCCTCACTCAATCCTCTAATAAGGTGGAGAATACAACAATAGATTAAGGTAATATGATAAAAATCGAGTTAGGATTAGTTACCCTATAGCTCTCCTTCAAAATCCCTCAAAAAATCGCCTTCCACCGAGCTCCAAATCGAATTTTTGTGATTGAATTCAAACCTTCGAAATCTCCTTTTCTGCCCAACGATTTCCGCTTCTGCGCTCCCAGGGTAGCACCTGCGGCCCCGCACCTGCGGAAGAACAATCACATGTGCAAAATCCACTCAAATGGGTTGGGACCGCATCTGCGCGCACTGGGCCGCTCCTGCGCTTACGCTTCTACGGACTTTCCACTGCACCTGTGATCCCAGCTGACAAGGTCCAAATCCGCATCTGAAATTCCCTACCTGCTTCTGTGGCTCCACACCTGCGGCCCAAAGTGCGCAGGTGCGGTTACAACAGATACAACAACATTAGCCTTTCAAACCAATCCGTTAAGCATCCGAAACTCACCCGAGGCCCCGGGACCTCAACCAAACATACCAACCAATCCTAAAACACCATGAACTTAGTTGAGCCCTCAAATCACATCAAAAAATGCTAAAATCACAAATCACCCTCTAATCCAAACTTTAAGAATTTGAAACTTCAAACTTCTACAAACGATGCCAAAACCAACCAAACCACGTCCGAATGACCAAAAATTTTGCACACAAGTCATGATTAACACTACGGACCTACTCCAACTTCCGGAATCGGATTCTGACCATGATGCCAAAAATTCCACTATCGGCCCGAAACTCCAAAAATTCAATTTTCGCCATTTCAAGCCTAAATGAGCTACGGACCTCAAAAACACAATCCGGGAATGCCCCTAAGCCCAAAATCGCCCAACGCAGCTAACGGAATCGACGGAATTCCATTCCAGAGCCGTCTTCACACTGTTCCGACTACGATCCAAATTCTAAGACTTAAGCTCTCATTTAGGGGCTAAGTGTCCCAAAACACTCCGAAACTCAAAATGAATCATCCCGGCAAATCACAATAGATATGGGGGAAGCAGTTAATACGGGATCGGTGCGTTAATTCTCAAAACGACCTGCCGAGTACATCCTCTTCCTAATAATTCGTACGTCCTCGAACGAGCATAGAGACATACCTGAAGTGGTGAAAAGATGAGGATAACGGCTGCGCATATCCTGCTCGGTCTCCCAAGTTGCCTCCTCGACCGGCTGACCCCGCCACTGAACCTTTACTGATGCAATGCTCTTTGACCTCAGCTTTCGCACCTACCTGTCCAATATAGCCACCGGCTCCTCAAGATAAGATAGATCCTTGTCCAACTGGACTGAGCTAAAATCCAACACGTGAGACGGATCACCGTGATACGTCCGGAGCATCGAAACATGAAATACCGGATGAACTCTTGCTAGGCTGGGAGGTAAGGCAAGCTCATAAGCAACCTCCCCAACACGCCGCAACACCTCAAAAGGACCAACAAACCTTAGGCTCAACTTGCCCCTCTTTCCGAATCTCATAACGCCCATAGGCGAAACCCAAAGCAAGACCCGCTCTCCAACCATAAATGAAACATCGTGAACCTTCCGGTTCGCATAACTCTTCTGTCTCTACTGGGCTGTGCGAAGTCTATCCTGAATCACCTTAACCTTCTCCAAAGCGTCCTGAACCAAGTCTGTGCCCAATAATCTTGCCTAGCCCGGCTCGAACCAACCCACTGGGGACTTACACCGCCTACCATACAGAGCCTCATATGGTACCATTTGAATGCTGGATGATAAATGTTGTTGTAGGCAAACTCCGCAAGTGGCAAGAACTGATCCCAAGAACCTCCAAACTCCATCACACACGCACGGAGCATATCCTCAAGAATCTAAATAGTGCGCTCGGACTGTCTGTCCATCTGCGGGTGAAATACTGTCTCAACTCTACCCGAGTACCCAACTCATGTTGTACGGCTCTCCAAAATCGTGATGTAAACTGCGTGCCCTGGTCAAAGATGATGGATACCGGCATGCCATGAAGTTTGACAATCTCATGGATATAAACTCGAGCCAACTGCTCGGAAGAATAGGTAGTCATCACAACAAAGGAATGAGCCGACTTGGTCAGCCTATCTACAATCACCCAAACGGCATCAAACTTCCACTGAATCTGTGGGAGTCCAACAACGAAATCCATAGTGATCCGCTCCCATTTCCACTCCGGAATCTCCAACTTCTGAAGAAATCCACCCGATCGTTGATGCTCATACTTCACCTGCTGACAATTTAGACACCGAGCAACATACTCCACTATGTCCTTCTTCATTTTACGCTACTAATAATGATATCTCAAGTCCTGATACATCTTCGCAACACCCGGATGAATAAAGTACCGCGAACCATCTACATTAGGCACACATAGCCTGCCTTGCATCCTCAAAGCACCATCATCCCCAATAGTAACCTCCTTAGCATCACCATGCTGAACCGTGTCCTTAAGGACAAGCAGATGGGGGTCATCATACTGACGCTCCCTGATACGATCATAAAGAGAAAACCAAGAAATCACACAAGCCAACACTTGACTCGGCTCAAAAATATCCAATCTCACAAAATGGCTAGCTAAGGCCTCAACATCCAATGCTATGGGCCTCTCTGCTGCAAGTAGATAAGCCAAACTCCCCAAACTCTCTACCCGGTGACTCAAAGCATCGGCCACCACATTGGCCTTCCCCGGGTGGTACAAAATAGTAATATCATAATCCTTAAGCAGCTCTAACCACCTCCTCTGACGCAAATTAAGATCCTTCTACTTGAACAGATGCTGCAAACTCTGGTGATCAGTATAGTTCTCATAAGGGACACCGTACAAATATTGCCTCCAGATCTTCAAGGAATGAACAATAGCAGCTAACTCTAGGTCGTGGACATGATAGTTCTTTTCATGCACCTTTAGCTATCTGGACGTGTAGGCAATCACCCTGCGGTCCTGCATCAACATCACGTCGAGGCCAACTCGCGACGCATCACAATAGACTGTTTAAGACCTCGAACCTGTAGGCAATATCAATACTGGGGCTGTATTTAATACTGTCTTGAGCTTTTGGAAGCTCTCCTCACACTTTTCCGTCCACCTGAACGGAGCACCGTTCTAGGTCAGCCTGGTCATAGGTGCTGCAACAGATGAGAATCCCTCGACAAATCAACGGTAATAACCTGCCAAACAAAGAAAACTCCGGATCTCAGTAGCTGAGGATCGTCTGGGCCAACTCTGCACTTCTTCCACCTTCTTCGGATCCACCTTGATCCCCTTAATCGACACTACGTGACCCAAGAATGCCACGGAATCCATCCAGAACTCACATTTTGAGAACTTTGCATATAATTTCTTTTCTCTCAAGGTCTGAAGCACTGTTCTCAAGTGCTGCTCATGATCTTCCCGACTCCGGGAGTATACCAGATTGTCATCAATAAAGACAATGACGAACGAGTCAAGATATGGCCGGAATACAATATGCATCAAATGCATAAATGCTGCTGGGGCGTTGGTCAGCCCAAATGACATAACAAGGAACTCGTAATGACCATATCGAGTCTTGAAAGCAATCTTCGGGATATCTGTCTCCCGAATCTTCAAATGATGATAACCTGAACGCAAATCAATCTTGGAAAACACTCGAGCACCCTATAACTGATCAAACAGGTCATCAATACAAGGCAAAAGACACCAGTTCTTCACTGTAACTTGTTCAACTGGCAATAATCGATACGCATACACATAGAACCATCCTTTTTCTTTACAAACAAGACAGGAGCACCCCAAGGTAACACACTGGGCAGAATAAAGCCCTTATCAAGCAATTCCTGTAACTGTTCCTTCAACTCCCTCAACTCAGGAGGGGCCATACGATAAGGAGGAATAGAGATGGGCTGAGTGCCCGACAACAAATTGATGCCAAAATCACTATCTCTGTCGCGCGGCATGCCCGGAGATCAGCTGGAAACACATCAGGGAAATCCCTCACTACTGGGACCGAATCAACTGTGGGGTATCAATAATGACATCTCTCACATAAGATAGATACACGTCACACCCCTTCTCAACCATTCGCTGAGCTTTAAGATAGGAAATAACTCTACTGGGAGTGTAATCTAAAGTACCCCTCCCCTCTAATCACGGTAAACCTAGCATAGCCAGCGTGACAGTCTTGGTGTGATAATCAAGAATAGCAAATGGGGCAACAACCAGTCCATGCCCAATATAACATCAAAGTCTACCATGCTGAGCAATAATAAATCGGCTCTGGTCTCAAAACCACTAAGAGCAGTCAAACACGACCGATAAACGCGATCCACAACAAGAGAATCTCCCACAGGAGTAGAAACATAAACAGGGGAACTCAAAGAATCACGAGATACGCCCAAATACGGGGCAAAATAAGAGGACACATAGGAAACTGGAGCCTGGATCAAATAGAACCGATGCATCTCTATGACAAACTGGAACAATACCTATAATGATAGAATCGAAAGCAACAAAGCAGGAAGGGCATAGTATCTGGCCTAGCCTCCCCCTCTAGGGCGACCTCTACCCCCCGACCTCCACCTCTAACTGGTTGAGCATGTGGGGTGGCAGCCGGTGCTGTAATCATAGCTTGGGAACCCTGTGGAGCACGCTGTGGCTGAGAAGTCTGTGGAGGTGCACCCCTCCTAAGCCTAGGGAAATCCCTCACCATATAGCGAGTGTCGCCATACTCAAAAAAAGCTCTGGGAGGGCGTGGAGGCTGTGACTGGCTCGGGCCAGGTCTACTGGACTGACTACTGAAAGCACCCCGTGCAGGAGGCACACTAGATACTGGAGGTGCATAATAAGGCTCCTGAGGTCTAGGAGGAGCTGGAATACCACTAGCTGCTGGAAGAGTCAAATGAATGGGGCGACTCACATAACCCCTACAATGACGAACTGCAGTTGGGGCACGGGCACCAAAATATTGGCCTGACTCTCGAGACCTTTTGGCCTCTCTCTCCTCCCAATCCCGAGCAAGCATGCCCTATACTTTCCTAGCAATACTCACCACGTGCTGATAGGCGATATCCAACTCTAACTTCGGGGCCATGATAGACCTGATGCTAGGAATGAGCCCGTCAATAAATCGACGAACTCTCTCTCGAACTGTAGAAACCAAGGCCGGTGTATGTCTAGCTAAGTCACTGAAAAGGACAGCATACTCCGAAACAGTCATAGTACCCTGGCGTAAATGCTCAAACTCTGCGCGCCATGCATCCCTGAGGCTCTGAGGGACATACTCCCTCAAAAACATATCCGAAAATTGGGTCCGTGTACGGGAAGCTGCCTCAGCCGGACTGTCCAACTCAAAAGTACGCCACCACTGATAGGCTGCCCCTCGAAGTTGGAGGCAGTGAAAGAAACCCCCACTCGACTCTGCTTTGCCCATAGTGCGGAGGATACAGTGGCACTCCTCTAGAAATCCCTGAGCATTCTCTGATGCTAGACCACTGAATGTAGGAGGGTCGTACTTCTTGTACCTCTCAAGCCTCCGCTGCTCCTCCTCACTGATGCCCTACCCTCGGGCTGAGCTGGGGCTACAGGTGGTACCAGTATAACCTCTAGGATCTGATCAACCTGAACCCACTGCTCTGGAGTGCGGGAGGCGGGAGTCTACGATCCTCCCCCGGCTTGAGATGTGGCTGAGCAAGGGGAATCAACCCTGCCTGAGCTAGAGTGTTGTACATATTCATGAACTGTGTAGGGGTCTCTTAGAGAGCTGGAGTAGTAGTAATAGTAGGCGTATCAGGTGCCTGGGCTCCGGCTAGAGCTACTGGTGTCTCTTCTGTAGCAGCTCACTGGGGTACTCTAGCTGCACCACACGCGCGTCCTCGGCCTCTACCCCGGCCCCGGCCCCGGCCTCGGGTGGCTCTAGCAGGGGGAGCGGGTGTCTGGTCATCTCCGAAAGCACGTGTCCTCACCATCTGTGAGAGAATAGAAGACAAAAGTTTAGAATTTTGAAGTCAATAATCTCGCACGACAAGGAATTAAATGAAGTGGAATTTTCCTGACAGTTCCATAGCCTCCTGAAGATAAGTACAGCCGTCTCCGTACCGATCCGCGAGACTCTAATAAACCGGCTTGTGACTCACGACTTTGATGAACCTAGAGCTCTGATACCAATTCGTCTAGACCCAAGTTCTCCCTCCGTGAATCGTCATGACATCACCTAGTCTCTACGACTAGGTAAGCCTAACATTTGCGAAAAAGAGACGAAAACATGAAAAACTAACAATTTGACAAGTAAATTAAATTAAGAAATTTGGATGCTGCTCGGCATATACAATAATCACTCTTGAGCTAAACATAAACACTCCCAAAACTTGGAATATCATGAGTCACAAGCTAAATAAGTAAATAATGCTTCTAAACTCCAAAAACTATCGACGAAGAAAAATACAAGAAAAGTCTTTAACTTAAGAAAGAGTAGATAGGGACTCCTAGGTCTGCAGACGAGGCAGATATACCTCGAAGTCTCTACAGTCGCCTCGCCTCACTAGAAATGTGGCTATAAAGAGGTACCTGGATCTGCACACGGAAAACATGTGCAGGAAAGGGCATGAGTACACCACAGCGGTACCGAGTAAATGCCAAGCCTAACCTTGGTTGAGTAGTGAGAGGTCAGGTCAAGTCCCTATATATATATAATAAAATAATACAATATGAAATATCGCAGTAAAGATAATTATTAACATTTAACGAGAATGAAATCATAGAAAAACAACAACTCAGTACACAGAGATAGCAACAGGGGATCTCCCGCGATATCGTCACGTAGTCCCAAACGTAAATGCGCATGGGATCTCCAGGGATACCGTCCCGCAATCCCAAACGTCAATGTGCAGGGGATCTCCTGGAATACGTTCCGTTGTCCCAAAGTAAATATCTGGTATAGGGGGACATCCTGGGATACCGTCCCGTAGTCCCAAACATAATCGTGCAGGGGGGGATCTCCGGGAATACCGTTCCGTAGTCCCAAAATAAATATGCAACCAAATCAACATAAACAACAGTTTCAACAAGGAATTCCACAGTTTAGATTAAGTTCATATCAAAGAAGACACGTAAATTTTCACTAAACATGCTGTACAGAGTTCAGGTAGGCAGTTAAGACAATTAATGCACGTAGGCATGCTTTCCTAAACTAAACAGGATAGTTACATATACTAGTGTTGCTCAATTAAAGGAGAAACAGATATTTGCTTAGTGAAACGGGGTTTTACAACAAATATCCCGTGTGCGCACTCGTCACCTTACGTACACGGTGCTGATATATCAAATAGTACCAAATCCTAAGGGGAGTCCCCCACACAAGGTTAGGCAAGCCAGTTACCTCGAACCAAGCTCAAATCAATCCGAAATCACGCTCTTGCCACGTGTATCCAACTCCGAGTGGCCCAAATCTAATCAAATCAATTACATAACGTAAATATAGCTACAAGCAACTAATTTAGCTAATGAAATCAAAGCTAAGGCAAGAAAATAGAAAAACGCCCAAAAATCCTCCTCGGGCCCACTTCTCGAAATCGGGTAAAAGTCACAAATTATGAACACCCATTCACTCACGAGATCACTCGTGCAAAAATCATCCAAATCTGACACCTAAATCCCACTCAAATCTCAGATTTTTGGTTGGGGAACTTCTCCCCCAATTTCCCAACTTCCTCACTCAATCCTCTAATTTGATGGAGAATACAACAATAGATTAAGGTAATATGATCAAAATCGAGTTAGGATCAGTTACCCAATAGCCCTCCTTCAAAATCCCTCGAAAAATATCCTTCCACCGAACTCCAGATCAAATTTTTGTGATATAAATTTCAAACCCTCGAAATCTCCTTTTCTGCCCACCGATTTCTGCTTCTGCTCTCCCAAGACCGCACCTACGGAAGAACAATCGCAAGTGCGAATTCCACTTAAATGGGCTAGGATCGCATCTGCGAGCACTGGGCCACACCTGCGATCCCAGCTGACAAGGTCCAAATTCGCATTTACGGTTCCCTAGCACCTTTTGCGGCCCAAAATGCGCAAGTGCGGTTACACCAGATACAGCAGCATCAGCCTTTTTCCTAAGTCTCAAACCAATCCGTTAAGCACTCGAAACTCACGAGAGGCCCCCGAGACCTCAACCAAACATAGCAACCAATCCTAAAACACCATACAAACTTAGTCGAGCCCTCAAATCACATCAAACAATGCTAAAATCACGAGTCACCCTCCAATCCAAACTTTAAGAACTTGAAACTTGAAACTGCTACAACAGATGCCGAAACCAACCAAACCACATCCAAATGACCCCAAATTTTGCACACAAGTCATTATTAACACTACGGGCCTACTCCGGATTCCGAAATCAGATTCCGACCCCAATATCGTAAATTCCACTATCGACCCGAAATTCCAAAAATTCAATTTTTGCCATTTCAAGCCTAAATGAGCTATGGACCTCAAAAACACACTCCGGGCATGCCCCTAAGCCAAAAATCACCCAACGGAGCTACCGGAATCGACGGAATTCCATTACGGAGCTGTCTTCACACTGTTCCGACTACAATCCAAATTCTAAGACTTAAATTCTCATTTAGGGACTAAGTGTCCCAAAATACTCCGAAACTCAAAATGAATCATCTTGGCAAATCAAAATAGTATAAATAGATACGGAGGAAGAAGTTAATAGGGGATCGGGGTGTTAATCTCAAAACGACCGGCCGAGTAATTATCATAAATTCTTATGATCATTATATAAAGGGAGAATTATGCATAAGTGCAACTCATACACATACATTGCAATTGAGTAGCCAAGTTGTTACTTTGCAAATTTATAGCTCAAGGCCTAGATCCGAAAAACTCTAGCATTTTTTCACACAACCAGCATTTGCATAGGCAATGCTATTGCCTGAGGACCGTTCAACATTCCTATTGATGAGGAGAGCTTGTGTACTATTGTTGGGTTTTGTTAATAAAAACAAAAGAGGTGTGAATGAAAAATAGCGGGAAAAAATGGAAGAAAATGAAATTTTGAATTAGGTCATTTTACAAAGAAACTTTGTTCCTCATTGGATAGGAAGAGGAAAATTCTTGTGCTTATATATGGAAACACTTCTTCTAGCTCTTAGAGAGTTGAGAAGAGAGCAAGCCTCGCGCCGTCGTCGTCGCTCGCTTGCTCGGCTTCGGATTCGGTCAATTGATTTGATTGATAATTCCTTTTTCATCATTTAATATTTTTCCATTCAACAGAAATTGAAATTATTTCTGCGGAATAGACACCTTATCAACGAACAGGCACCTTTGCACCTGTTGGGACTCAACTTCGTTGGCTATAAATAGAGAGGTTTAGCCGCATTTTCCACCACCAAAATCTGAAAATCTATCCTCTCTATCTTCTGCATTCTGCATTATTTTCAAAGCAAAAACATAAGCAGTTTGTGTGATTTTCTCCACCATTTGAGTTCGCTGAAGTTCTGTGATTTGAAGTGCCACTATCACAGAATAGTTATTCTGTTCTATCTTGGGAGGAATTAATCCGAAACCTTGGGGAACTGTGAAGGGATTAAATTCCTTAAGGACACATAAGAAACTTGTGTGCTCAGAATTTTCTGTTTTTGTTATCTTAAACTAACGTCTTCTGATTTTCTGGTTTGGAATACAAACTAACAAGCTTAAGGAACTTAGTATTTATTTCTGTATTCATCTTACTTTCTGGTTTGAGAGACTAAAATCGTAGTGATTTTCTACTCCCGTTTTGGAGATTAAAATCTTTGAATTTTCTACTCCAGTTTGAGATTAAAGTCTTTGTGACTTTCTACTCAATTAGGGATTAAAATCCTTGTGATTTTCTACTCGATTGTCTATATTCGGTTTGAAGATATAAAACTTCACCGAGATACTAATTATGTTTGTGTTTATTTTGCAGAAAAATGACAGCAAGTACGGAACAACAAAATGGTTTTGTTGGAACGACTACTACTGCAATGGCTACGGCATCTTCAAGTCGCACAACGCCTGCACCGGTGATGGCACCGGCAGAAAAGCCCGAAAAATTTTCCGACGTGGACTTCAAATGCTGGCAGCAGAAAATGTTCTTCTACCTGACCACACTCAGTTGCAGTGCTTTATCAGTGATGACGTTCCAGTCTTGGGAGAAGAGACTCCGACTAATGAGCGGTTTGTGGTCACGGAGGCATGGAAACATTCTGACTTCTTGTGCTAAAATTATATATTAAGTTGTTTGGAAGATGGATTGTACAACATTTACAGTGTCATGAAAACTTCGAATGAGTTGTGGAACGCTCTTGAAAAGAAGTTCAAGACGAAAGATGCCGAACTTAATAAGTTTGTTACCGCAAAGTTCTTAGACTTTAAAATGGTTGGCAGTAAGTCTGTCATAACTCAAGTTCAAGAACTGCAAGTCATCATTCATGACCTCTTTGCTAAAGGTATAAATCAAATCAATATTTTTATTAAAGATATTGATTATATTATTAATTCTAAATTTATGATTGTAGGTATGGTCATAAATGAAGCGTTTCAAGTTGCGGCATTTATTGAAAAGTTGCCTCCAATGTAGAAGGACTTTAAAAACTACTTGAAACATTAGCACAAGGAGATGACGTTGGAAGACCTTATTGTTTGCTTAAGGATTGAAGAGAAAAACAAGGCTGCAAAAAAGAATTCTCGTGGAAGTTCGACAATAATGGGTGCAAATATTGTTGAGGAAGCTTCGATGAGCAAAAAGAGAAAGAAGCCGTCTAGACCAAAGAATTACCCAAGCAAAAAGAAGTTCAAAGGTAATTGCCACAATTGTGGAAAGGTTGGACACATGACTGCGGAATGTCATGCACAAAAGAAGGACAAGAAGAAAATCCAAGCAAACACGATTGAGAAGAATGATGAAATAGACGATATATGTGCCATGCTTTCGGAGTGCAACCTAGTCGGAAATCCTAGAGAATGGTGGGTTGATTCAAGGGAAACTCGTCATGTCTGTGCTAACAAGGAGTTGTTTACTCCTTGTTCTCCCGCTGGACCCGACGAGACAGTTTTTATGAAAAATTCCGCTACTACAAAAATTGAAGGAACGGGCAAGATAGATTTGAAGATGACTTCTGGCAAGATTGTTACTCTAAATGATGTCCTTCATGTTCCTGAAATGCGGAAAAATTTAGTCTCAACATCACTTCTAGTAAAGAATGGCTTTAAGTGTATTTTTGTTTCCGACAAGGTTGTAGTTAGTAAGAATGAAATGTATGTAGAAAAAGGTTACCTTACTAAGGGCCTTTTCAAACTCAATGCAATTGCAATTGATATGAATAAAATTTTAGCTTCTTGTTACTTGCTTGAGTCAAATAATTTATGGTATGAACGCTTAGGCCACGTCAACTTCAAAACTATGCAAAAACTGATTAATTTGGAAGTATCGCCTAAGTTTGAATGCAATAACTCGAAATGTCAAATATGTGTGGAATCAAAGTATGTTAAGCATCCTTATAAGTCAGTTGAAAGGAATTCAAATTCTTTAGACTTAATTCACACAGATATATGTGACATGAAGTCAATGCTATCTCGCGGTGGGAAAAAGTATTTCATAACTTTTATTGACGATAGTACTAGATATTGCTATATTTACTTACTTAATAGTAAAGATGAAGCAATTGATGCATTCAAGCAATACAAAAAATGAAGTTGAAATGCAACTAAACAAAAAGATCAAAATGATAAGAAGCGATAGGGGCGGCGAATATGAATCTCCTTTTGAACAAATATGTTTGGAATATGGCATTATTCACCAAACAACTGTCCCTTATTCACCGCAATCTAATAAAATTGCGGGAAGAAAGAACAGAACATTAAAGGATATGATGAATGCCTTGTTAATAAGTTCTGGTTTACCTTAGAACTTGTGGGGGAAGCTATTCTTACAGCTAACCGAATACTCAGTCGAGTTCCCCATAGGAAAACTCAATTTCCATATGAAAAATGGAAAGGAAAGAAACCTAACTTAAAATATATTAAAGTGTATGGGTGTTTGGCCAAAGTGCAAGTACTTAAACCCAAAAGGGTAAAGATTGGACCAAAAATCATTGAATGCGTTTTAATAGGATATGCAAAAGATAGTAAGGCATATCGTTTTATGGTTCATAAATAAGAAAACCCCGACATTCATATTAATACGGTAGTTAAATCGGATAATGCTGAATTCTTTGAGAATGCTATCCGTATAAAATAGAATGTGAGTCGTCTAGTAAAAAATCTAAGCGACCTCGGGAAGAAGCAAAAGAAAGTACTTTTAATGAGGAAAATCCAAGACGTAGTAAACGTCAAAGAACATCTACTTCCTTTGGACCAGATTTTTTGTCATTCTTGTTGGAAAATGAGCCTCAAATGTTCAAAGAAGCAATGTCTTCCTCGGAAGCACAATATTGGAAAGAGGCAGTCAATAGTGAGATAGAATCTGTATTAAGTAATCATACTTGGGTATTAGTTGATCTTCCTCCAGGAAATAAACTGTCACAACTCGGAATTCCCAACTTCGGGGCCATGATGGTGCCTAACATTTCACTTGCTAGGAAAGGTAACGTTAGAGAACTGTCAAGTCAATTGTTATTCAGTTTCAACAAATAAAGTCAATTAAGCCAAAATGAAACAAAACCGAATGCGAAATAACATATATGCCCATTATATGTACTACAATCCGGATCTGGAGTCTTAACTTACGAGCTTCTAAGATTTTCTACAAATAGAGTCTGAAAGAAATACAAGTGTTTTGAACAAAAAGAAATCGTAAAATAGGGAAAATAAAGGGGACTTCAATGCTGCGAACGCCAGCAGATTTACCTCGAGTCTCCAATGAGAAAATCCAAGCTGGCCAGTACCAAATTCTACACAACAAGTGCAGAGTGTAGTATGAGTACAACCGATCCCATGTACTCGTAAGTGTTGAGCCTAACCTCGACGAAGTAGTGACGAGGCTATGATAAGACACCCACGTAATAAACCTGTGCAGATAACACTATATATATAAGATAAGAACAAATAAAAGCTAAACATGTACTATTGGGTGGGAACTTGCTAATGGGGTATAAGATATGAGAAATACAGCGAAAATGATAACTAGAACAGTCAATATGCCTTTAACCAGTAAAAACGAATACACACAATAAAGAAAATTGCACGGCATCACCCTTCGTGCTTTTACTCTCAACCTCACAATGAAACAATGATACAGCATGACATCACCCTTCGTGCTTTTAATCTCACTTTCAGCATAAATCAATAGATACGGCACAAGATCACTCTTCGTGCATTAACTCTCAAAACATGGCACGACATCACCCTTCGTGCATTAACTCTCACAATAAGGCAGGACATCACCCTTCGTGCATTAACACTCACATAGGGCACGACATCACCCTTCGTGCATTAACACTCTCCCTTACCATCTAACAATGAACAAGTAACAACAGGAAGATAGAATCAACAAGAATACGCCTTACGTCAATAATGGTTCCACAATATCAATCTCAACCTTAGAAACAATACGCAATATCACAAAAGCCCATAAACGTGGTAAGAACAATCAATTAAATAATAATAACTAGTCTAAGCATGGATAACATGATCAAAATAACAATAAAATTCAAGGAACAAGTCCCACCCGGATGCTTTAACCCAACGACAACGCATAAGTACTCGTCACCTCACATATACGTTGTTCCCAACATCTAAACATGTAGCACACAAACAAACAAACAAACCCTAATCCCTCAAGTCAAGGTTAACCACGACACTTACCTCGCTCCAAAGGATAAATTCAAAGCTCAACCACAACTTTGCCTTTCAAATAAGCCTCTGAACCAATAGAATCTAGAAAATTACAAACCAAACGATTCAAATTAATCCTTAGGAACTACCCACGCTTGCAAAGGATTCAATTTAGGTCATTATTGAAAAGTCAACAAAAGTCAACTTCGGGCTCGCTTGGTCCAAACCCGAAATTCGGACCAAAACCCAATTACCCATTCACATCCAAGCCTGGTTATGTAGTTTGTTTTGGAATCTGACCTTAATTTGAGGTCTAAATCCCCATTTTACAAAAATCCCTAATTCTACCCTTACCCGCAATTTCCACCATGAAAATATAAGATTTTAGGTTGAAATCTTAGGAAATGTAGTGAAAGATTGAAAGAAAATGGATTAGAATCACTTACCAATGATTTGGGGAAGAAGGGTGCTTGGGAAAATCGCCTCTAGGGTTTCTTGTTTTGAAAATTTGAAGAATGAACAAAAATCCCGTCTAACTCCTATTTGATTAGTCGCAGATATCACATTTGCGGCCTGGGGTTCGCAAATGCGAACCCTGTAAATGCAAAGAAATAGTCGCAAATGCGAAGTCCTTCTATTTCTGCTGTCATCGCATTTGCGATGATTTGTTCACAAATGTGAACATTGATCTTCCGCAAATGCGAGCGTTTGATCGCAATTGTGATCACCGTACCCCTTGACCCACTTCGCAAATACGAAGTCTTGTTCACAAATGCAAACTTGAGGTGCCCCAGCTACTTTTCACAAATGCGATGAGTTGCTTGCAAATGCGAACCTATCAGAGGTCGCAAATGCGAAGCCTGACCTCGCAATTGCGAGTTCTGAGGCCTGCACCAGATACACCAGCACATTCCAAAGTCCAAATTTCACTCTGTAGCCTATCCGAAACTTATCCGAGCCCTTGGGGCTCTAAACCAAATATGTACACAAGTCTAAAACATCATACGAACTTGATTGCACAATCAAATCGCCAAAATAACACCTAGAACTACGAATTGAGCATCAAATCAAAGGAAATTTTCAAGAAAACGCATGAACTTCTATTTTCACAACCGGACGTCTGAATCACGTCAAACCAACTCCATTTCTCACCACATTTGACAGACAAGTCATAAATATAGTGACTGACCTATACTAGGTTCCGAAACCAAAATACGGACCCGATATCAATAAAGTCAAACATTGGTCAAACTTTCAAAGTCATTAAGCTTTTAAACTTTTAAATTTCAACAAGGTCCGTTATCTCGGGCTAGGGACTTCCGAATTTGATGTCGGGCATATGCCCAAGTCCCAAATAACGATTCGGACCCACCAGGACCGTCAAAATATGAATTCGGGTCCGTTTTTTCAAAACATTGACCGAAGTCAACTCAAATGGATCTTAAGGCAAAATTTTCATATTTTCTCAGTTTTAACATAAAAGCTTTCCAGAAAAACACCCGGACTGCGCACACAAATCGTTTAGGGTTAAGATGAGGTATTAATACTTCAAAGCATAGAGTTAGGTTCTAAAACATAAGATGACCTATCAGGTCATCACATTCTCCACCTCTAAAACAACCGTTCGTCCTCGAACGGACATAGAAAAGTACTTGGACTGGTGAAGAGATGGGGGTATCTACTCCGCATGTCCGACTTGGACTCCCAAGTAGCTTTCTCGATGGGCTGACCTCTCCACTGCACTCGAACTGAAGGATAACTCTTTGACCTCAACTGATGAACCTGCTGGGCTAGAATAGCCACAGGCTCTTCCAAATAAGTCAAATCCTTGACCAACTAGACAGAGCTGAAATCTAACACGTGGGACGGATCGCCGTGATACTTCCGGAGCATGGAAACATGGAACACCGGATGAACTGTTGATAAGTTAGGTGGTAGTGCGATCTTGTAAGCCAGCTCACCCACTCTCTAAAGAATCTCAAAAGGTCCGATATACCTAAGGCTCAACTTGCCCTTCTTTCCGAACCTCATAACACTCTTCATGGGTGAAACCCAGAGCAATACCCTCTCTCTGACCATGAATGCAACATCACAAACTCTACGGTCGGCATAACTCTTCTGCCTGGACTGAGCTGTGCGAAGTCGATCCTGAATAATCTTGACCTTATCCAAGGTATCCTGTACTGAGTTTGTATCCAACAACCGATCCTCTCATGGTTATAACCATCCAACTGGCGATTGGCACCGCCTCCCGTATAATGCCTCATAGGGAGCCATCTGAATGCTCGACTAGTAGCTGTTGTTGTAGGCAAACTCAGCAAGTGGCAAGAACTGATCCCAAGAACCTTCGAAGTCTATAACACAAGCGCGGAGCATATCCTCCAATATCTAAATGGTGTGCTCAATGCAGTGCTCAACTCAACCTGCATTCCCAACTCATGCTGTACTGCCCTCAAGAAATGCAAGGTGAACTGTGTACCTCGATCAGAAATGATAGACACGGGCACACCGTGAAGACGAATGATCTCGCGGATGTAAATCTCAGCCAACCACTCTGAAGAATAGGTAACTACCATAGGAATGAAATGTGCTGACTTGGTCAACCTGTCCACAATGACCAAAACGGCTTCGAACTTCTTTTGAGTCTGTGGGAGTCCAACAACAAAATCCATAGTGATACGCTCCCACTTCCACTCAGGAATCTCTAACTTCTGAAGCAAATCGCTAGGTCTCTGATGCTCATAGTTTACCTGCTGACAATTTAGACACCGAGCTACATATGCAACTATATCCTTCTTCATCCTCCTCCACCAATAATGCTGCCGCAAGTCCTGATACATCTTGGCGGCACCTAGATGATAGAATACCGGGAAATGTGGGCCTCCTCTAGAATCAACTCACGAAGTCCATCCACATTAGGCACTCAAACATGACCCTACATCCTCAAAACTCCATCATCTCCAATAGTAACCTGCTTGGCATTACCGTGCCGTACTGTGTCCCTAAGGACAAGCAAATAAGGGTCATCATACTGCCGCTCCCTAATGCGCTCAAACAAGGAAGACCGAGCGACTTTACAAGCTAGAACGCGACTAGGCTCAGAAATATCCAAACTCATAAACCGAATGTTTAAGGCCTGAACACCTAATGCAAGCGGTCACTCACCGACTGGAATGTATGCAAGGCTGTCCATACTCACTGACTTCCTACTCAAGGCATCGGCCACCACATTGGTCTTCCCGGTATGATACAAGATGGTGATATCATAGTCTTTCAATAGATCTAACCACCTCCTCTACCAAAAATTGAGCTCCTTCTGTTTGAACAAATACTACAAGCTTCGATGATCCATGAATACCTCACATGAGACGCCCTAAAGATAGTGCCTCCAAATCTTCAGCGTGTGAACAATGGCTGTCAGCTCTAAGTCATGAACAGGGTAATTCTTCTCATGAACCTTCAACTGTCATGACGCTTATGCAATCACCCTGCCATCCTGCATCAATACCGCACCAAGTCCAATACGAGATGCATCACAACATACAGTGTAAGATCCTGAACTTGTAGGCAACACTAACACCGGCGCCGTAGTCAAAGCAGTCTTGAGCTTTTGAAAGCTCACCTGACACTCGTCTAACCATATGAACGGGGCACCCTTCTAGATCAACCTGGTCAACGGGGCTACTATAGAGGAAACGCCTTCACAAACCGACGGTAATAACCCGCCGGTCCCAAGAAACTCTGGATCTCCATGGGTGAAGTGGTCCTAGGCCATCTGAACTGCCTCAATCTTCTTAGAATCCACCTGAATGCCCTCGGCTGATACAACGTGCCCCAAGAAAGTGACGGATTCCAACCAAAACTCGCACTTTGAAAACATAGCATATAACTGGTTGTCTCTCAGAGTTTGAAGTACGATCCAAAGATGATGCTCATGCTCCTCTTAACTACGGGAGTAGATCAAGATATCATCAACAAACATAATCACAAAGGATCAGATAAGGCTTGAACACCCGGTTCATCAAATCTATAAATGCTGCTGGGGCATTTGTCAGCCCAAATAATATCACTAGAAACTCATAATGCCTATACCGAATCTGAAAAGCTGTCTTAGGGACACTAGATGCCCTAATCCTCAACTGATCGTAGCCAGAACTCAAGTCAATCTTCGAAAACATTTTGGCACCCTGAAGCTGATCAAATAACTCATCAATCCTTGGCAATGGATACTTCTTTTTGATTGTGACTTTGTTCAACTATCGATAATCTATGCACATCCTCATCGATCCATCTTTCTTCTTCACAAAAAACACGAGCACACCCCAAGGAGAGACACTAGGTCTAATGAAGCCCTTATCAAGCAAATCTTGCAACTGCTCCTTCAATTCTTTCAACTCTGGCTGGACCATACGGTATGGCAGAATAGAAATGGGATGAGTGCCCGGATCCAAGTCAATGCAGAAGTCAATATCCCTGTCGGGTGGCATCCCCGGCAGGTCTGCAGGAAATACCTTTGGAAACTGACGAACAATTATTGCTAAATCCATGGAAGGAACCTCTGTACTAGAATCGCGGACATAAGCCAAATAAGTTAGACACCCCCTTCTCGACCATATGTCGAGCCTTCATGTAAGAGATAAACCTACTGGTAGAATGTCCAGGAGTCCCTCTCCACTCTAATCGAGGAAACCCTGGCAAGGCTAAGGTCACCGTCTTGGCATGACAACCAATATAGCGTGATAAGGTGACAACCAATCCATACCCAAGATAACATCAAAATCTACCATATTAAGAAGTAGAAGATCTGGGCTAGTCTCAAGACTCCCAATGGTAATCGCACACGAACGATAAACACGATCTACGACAATAGCATCTCCCACAGGTGTAAGTAGAACCCGGATCAAATAGAACTAAAGCATCTCTATTGCAAACTGAAACAATACATGTGATAACAACGTCAAATGACTCAGCCTCAGGCCTGACTAGAAAAGCATAGCATTGGGCCAGAGCCCCACCATTCTGAACTACATCTCTAGAACGGGCCCTAGTTGGTTGGCCTCCACCTCCAGTAGTCTGACCTTCACCTCTAATGGCCTGACCTCCACCTCTAGCTGTCTGACCCCTACCTCTAGCTAGCTGAGCGGACGGTGAAGCACCCGATGTCGGGACCATGGCACGAGATCCCTGATGTTGTGAGCTACTCGATGCTCGAGGGCAAAATCTAGCAATGTGCCTCGGATCACCACAAGTATAACAGGACCTAGGCTATGACTGCTAACCCTGAAACTGACCCTATCAACCTGAGTAACCACCCTGGAAGCTCTGGAGCAGAGCTGCACTGATAGGAGCTGGTGGTGCACTGTAGGCTAGCTGGTCGGAATAAAACATATAAGGGCCACGACCACCTAAAGTACTGTGGGATGCCTGGACTGCTAAATGAAACGGCCTGGGAGGATGTCCTTTACCAAAAGTACCTCTGCCTCTATATGAGGAACCACTAAACCCACCGGAATGACGAGGCCACTTGTCAGACCCCTAACCTCTTCCCTGTGTAAGAACCATCTCGACTCGCCTAGCGACATTGGCAGCCGTCTGAAAAGAAATCTCACACCTGGTCTCCTTGGCCATCTATAAGTTGATAGGCTGAGCAAGTCCCTCAATAAACCTCCCCACCCTCACTCTCTCTCGGTAGGAAGCAGAAGAATAGCATGACGGGCCAGATCCACAAAACGAGTCTCATACTGAGTGACTGACATACTTCCCTGCTGGAGACGCTCGAACTGCCTGCGATAATCCTCTCTTAGTGTGATAGGAAGGAAGTCTCAAGAAATATCTGAGAGAACCGGTTCTATCCTGGTGTTAATAGCGTTAGCCGCCGTGTATGACCTTCAAATCCATCAGATGGATGTGAAGATAGCCTTCTTAAATGGAGATTTGGAGGAAGAAAATTATATGGAACAACCTGAAGGGTTTGTAGTTTCCGGAAAAGAAAAGAAGGTGTGTTTACTTGTTAAGTCACTTTACGGACTAAAACAAGCACCAAAACAATGGCATGCGAAATTTGACCAAACAATATTGTCAAATGGTTTCAAGATCAATGGGTGTGACAAATGTGTTTACACTAAGAATACTCCAAATCAAATAGCCATTATTTGTTTATCCGTGGATGATATGCTGATAATGAGCAACGACATTGCTAACATAAATGCTACTAAGCGCATGCTTACTAATAAGTTTGATATGAAAGACTTAGGAGTTGTCAATTTAATTTTGGGAATTAAGATCCTTAAGACTCCTCAAGGTCTAGCTTTTTCTCAATCTCATTATATTAAAATAATACTTGAAAAGTTCAAATATTTGGACTTTAAAGTTGCAAGAATGCCAATTGATTTAAACCATACTCTTGTAAAGAATAAAGATCAAAGCAAGTCTCAATTGGAATGTGCTCGAGTGTTGGGAAGTTTGATGTACATTATGAATTGTACACGACCTAATATAGCTTGTGCTATAAGTAAGCTTAGTCAATACACAAGTAATTCCGATCAAGCTCATTAGTTAGCAATGAAACGAGTTTTGGGATATTTGAAATATACCCAAGACTATGCATTGCATTACAATAATTATCCCGCAGTTATTAAGGGATATAGTGATGCTAATTGGATCACCGGATCAACAGAATCAAAATCCACAAGTGGATACGTTTTTACTATTAGTGGAGGAGAAGTATCTTGGAAGTCGTCCAAACAGACGTGTATCGTCCGCTCTACAATGGAGTCTGAGTTTATAGCTTTAGATAAGGCCGGTGAAGAAGCTGAATGGCTTCAGAATTTCTTAGATGATATTCCATTTCGGCCCAAACCTTTGGCACTTATATGCATACGTTGCGATAGTCAAGCGGCAATAGAAAGGGCTGGGAGCGTTATGTATGACGGGAAATCTCGTCACATACGACGAAGGAATAATATGGTTAGACAACTACGCTCTAGTGGAACACAATTGACTATGTAAAGTCAAAAGATAATGTATTGGGTCCGCTTACGAAAGGCCTACCTAGAGAGCGGTTGAGAAGTCATCAAAGGGAATGAGACTATTGCCAAGGACAAGTCACCGTGGCGGTAACTCTACCTAGAAGACTAGAGATCCCAAGATCTAGGTTCAAGGAGATCAAACAAAGTCATTAGTGACGGTTCAACATTATCAAATAAAATTTTGGTCCATTCTCATGATGAAGACAATGTTCAGTACCAAGGATAAAGCGTTAAGGCTTTCTAATGGTTTCTAAGTTTGATACAGGGTATATCAAATAGTGTGTTTATGGGAGAACACGTTTAGGAATCACCTATGTAAGTGTGAAGTGTAAGTCGCTTCAAGGAGAATGTTGTAAGGCCAGTTCTCTATGCACTTAAGAAACCAGGCGGTGTTCATGACTGAAATGAACACAACAATGAGAACCAAAGACGGTTAATGGTTGATTGTGTGACGTATGGCTGTCTAGGTACACACCAAAGTTCAACGGCTCAAAGATATCAAATCTACCAATTGATCGAGTATATCCGACATATGTTCACTTTCAAAGGGAAAACTACTTATCCAGATGCGATTAATCCTTACTTGCGAATCACACAATTTTTTCATGCATATTTGTTTCGAGCCATTCCCCATTCATGTGGGGGATTATTGGGTTTGTTAATAGAAACAAAAGAGGTGTGAATGGAAAATGGTGGGAAAAGAAATGGAGGGAAATAAAATTTTGAATTAGTTCATTTTACAAAAGAACTTTGTCCCTCATTGGATAGGAAGAGGAAAATTCTTTTGCTTCTATATGGAAGCACTTCTTGTAGCTCTTAAAGAGTTGAGAAGAGAGCAAGCCTCGCACCGTTGTCATCGTCGCTCGGCTCGGCTTCGGCTTCGGATTCGGATTCGGATTTGATCAATTGATACGGTTTATTGATAAATTTTTGGACCAAATTTTGTTTTCCTTTTTCATCATTTAATATTTTCTTTTCATCATTTAATTTTTGGACCAAATTATTCTCCAACGGTCGAGTTCACGACCAAACATTCCATTCAACAGAAATTTAAATAATTTTTGCGGAATAGACACCTTTTCAACGAACATGCACCTTTGCACCTGTTGGGACTCAACTTCGTTGGCTATAAATAGAGAGGCTTAGCCTCATTTTTCACCACCGAAATCTGAAAATCTATCCCCTCTATCTTGTACATTCTGCATTATTTTTAAAGCAAAAACGTAAGCATTTTGTGTGATTTGCTCCGCCATTTGAGTTCGCCGAAGTTCTGATTTGAAGTGCCGCTATCACAGAATAGTTATTCCGTTCTATCCTGGGAGGAATTAATCCGGAACCTTAGGCAATTGTGAGGGGATTAATTTTCTTAATGACACACAAGAAACTTGTGGGCTCGAAATTTTCTATTTTTGTTATCTTAAACTAACGTCTTCTGATTGTTTGGTTTTGAATACAGACCGATAACACTAATCTCCTACCAAAGCTACCAGTTTTATACCATTAATTTTATTAGACAATTAGTAAGACTTTGCTGGGTTTCAATTAATTAGTTACTAAGCTTATATATGAATTTAAAAGAAGAAGAGCTCAATTAAATAATTAGTGAAATATATATTTGAATATAAACAAATAAAAATAATTTTGGCTGCTTTTTTCCTTTGTCAATGGTAAAACGGATGTTACTCCTTCTCATACACACATTATTGTCAGATTTTAGTTCTTTATTATTTTTTCAATAATACCACTAATAGAACTTAGCCGAAAACAGTTAATAAGTTAAAAATGAGTAAAGAAGGTTGTCCAGCTCGAGAAAAGGTAAAAAGCTATAGAAAAACTAAATGTTACCTCTATGCATTTCTTATACACTAGTATATATACAATTATGCAAAATTATATACAATACATACTTATACACATTTATACAATATATATACACTTGTATTTATAATATTTAAATAATGTATTTACATGGTATACATGTGTATAAATAATGGTTATACATGTTTTTGGCAGAAAATATTTTTAGCCATCATTACACCTTAATTTCAACACTAAAACCACCTAGAACAAAAATAAAGACGAAGGAAAAAAAATGGAGGAGGAGGAGGAGAAGAAGAAAAATAAGTGAGAAATCCACCAAATACCTTCAGGCGATGCATCAACCTTTTGTATAAAAGTGTAAATTATATATAGGAGGTGTTTATATACCGATATACACTATTATACACTGTTGTACAATGAATCCAACTTCATGATTTCTTCTTCCTCCTTGAGCCTCTTCTGAAATTCTCAAATTTAGCTAAAATCTACTCCAAATCGCTTCAAATTTAAGTTCTGAACTCCTTTTGATGTTTCAAATCGGTTAGTTCCAATGTAATTGAAATCGGTGAAATAACCACTGATTATATACAAAGTGGGCCAAACCATGTAAAAAATGCAAAATATGGGCTAATTTGGTAACATTGTTCTTTCAATTGTAATAGCTCGTAATTTTTTCTTATATAAACATATGGCAACGAGCTGAAGCCTCAAATAGTTTATGTTAATTTCGTACAAATTATATATCACAGGAAGTGTCGAGTTAAGAGTATTTCGTGCACGAGTAAGTCTTAAGAGTAGTTTTTCTATAGTGCAACAAAAAATTGGGACGCCTCTACTTCTTTAATCAAGTATAGATAAATAATTACAATTTCAATATGATGTGATTTTATCAAGCTCATATTTAGCTTTCTCCATCTTGTAATTGATTGAATTCCATCTAACCAATAACAAGATGATAACTTAGTACTAACTTATAACCCCACCCGACCCCCAAACAAACAAAATGCATTAAAAGCACATAGTTAAATGTTCTAAAATATCCCGAGACAACTCAAATGGGTTTGGGCTCAAATTGATATTCCTACCAGAAGTGAAAATAGTACGGCCTAGCCAGTTTTCAGATCGGTAATTGAAAAATAGTCAGTGTTTGCAAAGTCATTGAAAAACAGTCGCTATTTTACTGCAACATGAAAAGTTCCAGCATAATATACTGGAAATCGTGCACCTGTGTATGAACTTCCAACATATTATGCTGGAACTCCAACACATGAAAATTTCTAGCATAATATACTCAAGGGCGGAGGCACGTTGAGCCAAGCGGTGTCATCCGACACCGCTTGGCCGGAAATTTTTATTCATTAATATATACGTAAATAATCTGCAAAAGGAGTGTAAATATAATAAATGGCACAACTTGACGTTAACAGCTATATTGGCCCGTTGGTGAAGCAATCCAGTTTCTGCTTGTGGTCAAGCGTTCGACTCCCCACGGTGATAATAATTTTTTGTTAATATTTTAGTATTCTTCTGGAAATTTTTTGAAAGAAGCAGCGTCCTATGGATTCGAATGGATAATGAGCTACTGAGTAAATGTTTGCTGCCTTATATAGATTTTTTTTGGTAATATTTGTACTGAGTCTATTATGAGTACATTTTATAAAAATAAAAGTTCGTGGGGGAGAACTGTACTACTATATTTGAATTGTGTTTTTCTAAAGTATGATTTTATTAAAGTAATCTCTTCATTTGTGCGCCTCTCTAAATTTCGACACTTCTTACAAAAAATTCTGCGTACGCCCCTGGTCAAATGGGTTTGGGCTCAAATTGATATTCCTACCAAAAGTGAAAATAGCACGGCCTAGCCAGTTTTCAGATCGTTAATTAGAAAATAGCCAGCGTTTGCAATGTCATTGAAAAACAGTCGCTATTTTACTGCAACATGAAAAGTTCCAGCATAATATACTGGAGATGGTGCACTTGTGTATGAACTTTCAGCATATTATACTGGAACTCCAACACATGAAAAGTTTCAGTATAATATACTCAGGTGCGGAGGCCCGTTGAGCCAAGCGGTGTCATCCGACACCGCTTGGCCGGAAATTTTTATTTATTAATATATACGTAAATAATCTACAAAAGGAAATATAGTGTAGATATAATAAATGGCACAACTTGACGTTAACCGCTATATTGGCCCGTTGGTGAAGCAATCCAGTGTTGGTCAAGAGTTCGACTCCCCACGGTGATAACAATTTTTTGTTAATATTTTAGTATTCTTCTGAATTTTTTTTGAAAGAAGCAGCGTCCTATGGATTCGAATGGATAATGAGCTATTGAGTAAATGTTTGCTGCCTTATATAGATTTTTTTTTGTAATATTTGTATTGAGTCTAGTATGAGTACATTTTATAAAAATAAAAGTTCGTGGGGGAGAACTATACTACTATATTTGAATTGTGTTTTTCTAAAGTATGATTTTATTAAAGTAATCTATTCATTTGTACGCTTCTCTAAATTTCGACACTGTTTACAAAAAATTATGCGTACGCCCCGACGAGACATAGTTATATGCATGCCAAGATATATTCTCTTTATTTTCATGGTAGGAAATTACATGGTTTTCTTTAGAGCTCGAAAAACCAGCACGACATAAATATGAAAAAAATGTATTTATTGATAGATACGCGAGAAAGCCGAATATCATAAATGTCCTACTTTTTTTTATTTTTTATTTTTATATAAGACTTCAGTATATAGGCAGATTATTTGCACAGCGTGGCATTTTTGAAGCCCCTCTTCAAAATAAATTTCACTTTTAGAAGTAACTTTTCTTTACAAATTTAGGCAAATAGTCCTTAAAAAAGAGCCAAAATTTCACGGTATAGCCAGTTTTCGGACTGGTCAATCAAAAATAGCCAGCGTTTACCAAGTCAATGAAAAATAGCCACCGTTTTGCTGCAATAGAGACCGGTCCAGCATAATATACTGGAGTTTCGGTGCACTTGTGTACGAACTCCAGCATATTATGCTGGACCGGTATACTTTGCTGGCTCCAGTATAATATACTGGAGACTGGAGCACTGATGCTCCAAACTCCAGTATATTATACTGGACCATTATACTTGCTGGAACTCCAGTATATTATGCTGGAGTTCTAGTGTATTTATGCTGGAACTCCATCATATTATGCTGGAGTTCCAGCATACTATCCTGGAACTCCAGTATAATATGCTGGAGTTCAAGTATACTTATGCTGGCTGGAGTTCCAGGACAGTATGCTGGAACTCCAGCATAATATACTGGAGTATTTTCCGGGTTTTAAACAGTGTTTTCGCTCAGATTTATCTTTACATAAAAAGTGGCTAAATTTCGATTACTTTTGAAATTGGGCTATTTTTGAACGACCAGTTGTAAATCTGGCTATTTTTAAAAATCACCCTAAAAGAGATCATTTGTGCAAATGCCCCATATGGGCCGTCTAGCCAGTCCAGGGAAAATCTTTCTTTTTAGGGAACTTCAGAATTAGGATTAGTTCGGTTATGAACAGAAATAGGATTAGGAAACTTCTAATAAGAACAGGATTCGCAGGTCTCAAGCTATATACATAATACGTGTTCATTAGAGGGTTTTATGTTTGCACTCTGATCTATGGCGTGCGAAGGAGAAATTCAGATGTTGACAGGCGGCAGAAATTATCCCCACTTCTATCTGCTACTCTTCAATTTAACCCCGAAATTGTTAAAGAAGTTGGGAGTGACATCTCTTTTGTCCTTTTCACCACCGCCATGACCTGCATACGTGATTGCCCTTGAAATCTCCCACACTTACATTGTTGATTATACATCACATCCTAATGCTTCGCTGGATTTTTACCCTATCCCATCGTTTTGTAGGTTTCAAAAAGGACTGGGACGAGGAAAAGGAGCTTCGCAGTAGCGCACGCAGTGTGAGTCCTACTAATTACCAGAATGATCCGTATCATGACTACTCTGGTGACGTTCTCGAGTATATCTTCGCGTTAAGGAAATATACTGGCGAAGGTGGAATTTGCCCAACCAAGCCACCCATTGCGGCAGATGTACCTGTGAGAATGAAGAAGGAGTCGACTGTGTAGTGCTAAGTTATAATAAGCCAGCTGTCAAGTTAGTTAGGACAGCTGGCAGAGTTAATTGATGTTGTTAGAGTTAGTTACCAATAGTTAGTAATCTTAGCTTAATTAAGTAGAGGTTAGCTATGTCTATAAATACATAGTTGTATGTGTTATTGGTTACACAATCAAATACACAGAAAAGTTCCATACTTCATTTCTCTCTCCTTCTTCTTCTTCTTCCTTGCACGATACTGTTACATTTCTCCATTAATAGAGTTCATGACCTAGCTCAGTTGAAGCCCAACTCATATGGTATTAAAGTAGTCGTGACCGGGAGTACACGAACATTGCAATTTTATTATTAACTTTAGTAATTAATCTTCCTCTTAAGCTCAACAATGGGAGATGATAAGATCGATCACACTTATCCACTATTTCTTCATCCTTCTGACACGCCGAGTTCAATTTTGATTCCAATTCAACTCACTGGACTTATAACTATGGATTATGACAGAGAACGATGCGAATTGCACTTCTAGCTAAACGGAAATTAGGGTTTGTGACTAGTACTTGTAAAAAGGATTCCTTTAAGAAGGAACTACATGAGGAATGGGAGACATGCAATGCAATTGTCCTTTCCTGGATCATGAATACAGTATCGCAGAACCTAGTTAGTGGAATTGTTTATGCATCTGATGCTTATTTAGTTTGGAAGGACTTAAATGAGAGGTTTGATAAGGTTAATCGTGTAAGGATCTTCCAATTGCATGGAGAAATTGCAACAATCTCACAAGGAATAGATTCTATGGACACCTATTTCACAAAGCTGATAGAGTTATGGTCGGAGTATGATGCTTTAGTGCATTCACCTGGATGTGACTGTGTGAAATTGAAGGATTATATCGTGCATTTTCATCAACAGAGGTTGCTTCAATTTCTGAGTGATCTTAATGAATAATACGATCAAGCAAGGAGACAAATCTTAATGAAGACAACAAAACCAACACTGAATCAGGCTTATGCTCCGACTATTGAAGATGAGAGTCAGAGATCAAGCCCATATCCAGCCTTAGCTATTAAAGCAGATGCAAATGTTATGCAGGCTGGTCAAGGGACAATTCCTAGATGAGAGCCAATTGCCATGCAAGCTGGTAGAGGATAGCCCTATAAAGGGAAGAAACCTTTCATGAGATGTGACTATTGTCATAAGAATGGTCATTTGAAGGAAAATTGCTTTTAATTGACAGGGTATCCAGGAGAATTTAAGGCAAAAAGGTAGGTTGTGGCTAACAGAACTACTGGTGTTCTTGAGCATGAACAACAAACAGATGAATGGAGAAAAATGAGCAAGCTGTGATCAAGTAGCGGGGCATTTCTTCACTGAGGATCAGTACATTCAAATACTGAATATGCTGAATAAGGATACTTCTATACCACAAGTAAACATGGCATGTATTACTACATCTCTAATGACTAATTGCTCTACTAGTGAGTGGATAGTTGATTCCAGTGCAACTCATCATATAGCTTCCTCATTAGACTTACTGCATTCTAGAACTAAGTTGAAAAGTGAACAAAAGGAACTGGTACAATTGCCCACTTATGAGAGAACTGACATTACACATATTGGTAGTGCAACCATTCTTAAGGATTTGGAGGTGAAAATGTGCTATTTGTTCCGGACTTCAAATTTAATTTGCTATCTGTATCCAACCTCACAAAGGAACTCTACTGCTCAATTCATCTTTTTCTCGACTTCTATGTATTTCTGGACCTTTGGAGTGGCAGGATGAGGGGGATTGGTAAGTAAAAAAGAGGTCTATATGTGGTGAAGGATGCACACATTGTAAAAGTGTTGTAGTAGATATCAGCAGCCACCACTTAAAGGCTAGAATTTGATGGTCATTTTTGGCATTAGAGATTAGGATATGCCTCAGTTAGCATAATGAAGCATATCAAGTCTTTTTAGCATGCAGCAGTAGATCTAAATTTAAATAAGGATTGTTCAGTTTGCCTTTTGGCTAAACAAAGTAGGTTGGCCTTTCCTAGAAGTTGTTCTAGAAGTGTTAGTCCTTTGCTATTGTTACATATGAATGTTTAAGGTCCTTATAAGTTCCCTACACATGATAGGAAGCATATTTTCTTGACCATTGTGGATGATCATTCAAGATATACTTGGGTCCATTTGCTGCAATTAAAGAGTGACGTTATAGTAATATTGTAGAAGTTTCTTTCTATGCTCAGAACACAGTTCAATGCAGTTGTTAAGACCATTAAAATAGACAGTGGAGGAGAATTTTTTAATAAACAATGCAGTAACTTGTTTGATCACATGGTATAGTACACCAAAGTAAATGTGCATACACACCCCAGAAAAATGGGGTGGTAGAAAGGAAACATAGACACATTCTTGACACAGCAAGGGCACTCAAATTTCAAGCAAATGTGCCAACCAGATATTGGGGAGAGTGCATAACTACTGCTGTATACCTTATCAATAGGCTTCCTGCTATTGTTCTGGATAAAAACCCCTTATGAGTTGTTATATCATACATAGCCTTCACTCAACCAATTGAGAGTATTTGGTTGCCTTTGCTATGCTACTACTTTGATGCATGGAAATAAATTTTCAGCAAGAGCCAAACCAGCAATCCATCTTGGGTACTCAAAAACTCGGAAGGGCTACAAGCTGCTGGATCTCTCTACTAACCAGTGTTTTGCTTGCAAGGATGTTGTGTTTAATGAGCACTTATTTCCTTTTGTTCAGCCTTCCTTATGGAAACATCCGATGGTCCATGATAGGGGGAGTGTGCAGGTTAATCATGAACCATTTCCATCTGATCATGACTTCCTACAACAAGAAGATCATGAAGGCCTTGAACCTGCACCAACTTCTCATCCACAAAAAGATGTAGTTTCACAAATAGTGGATTCAACTCCAATTCCTGGTGTGGATAATGTACCTACTGAGGAAGTGCAGAATGGGCATGCAACAAATGAGTATACAGAAACAAGTACAACACCAAGCTTACATGACATTGTAAGTGAGGAAGAGCATGATGCAATGTATCTGCCACAAGATGTAGACACATTAACAGAGATAGAACCTGCCCTTGCAAGTGAAGAACCAAGAAGATCTAGCAGAAATTTCAAAGTGCCTTTGTGGTTGAAGGATTATGTGACACAAAACAAGGCTAATAGAAAAACACTATATCCTCTATCAGACCATTTAACATATAGCGGGTTGTCAACATCTTGCCAAAGATTTATAGCAAAGATCTCTTCACTGACAGAACCTTACAGTTTTGCAGAAGCATCTAAAGACAAAAGATGGGTGGAAGCAATGCAGTTGGAGATTAAGGCCTTAGAAGATAACAAGACTTGGGAGATAGTAGATTTGCCTAAGGGAAAGAACAGCATCGGCTCAAAATGGGTGTACAAGATAAAGTTTAAAGAAAATGGAGAAGTGGAAAGATTCAAAGCTAGATTAGTGGCCAAGGGGTACAGTCAAAAGGAAGGTTTGGATTATCATGAGACCTTCTCACCAGTTGCCAAAATGGTAACTGTGAGAGCAGTCATTGTAGTGGCAGCCTCAAAGGGATGGAACATGTACCAAATGGATGTTCATAATACATTCTTCCAAGGAGATCTATATGAAGAGGTGTATGTGAACTGCCTCAGGGCTTCAGAAGACAGGGGGAGACAAAAGTTTGCAAGTTAGTGAAATCCTTGTATGGCTTGAAGCAGGCCTCAAGAAAATAGAACATCAAACTTACTGAAACTCTTCTGGATGCAGGCTATAGTCAGAGTCTCTATGATTTCTCATTATTCACAAAGAAAAAGGGAACATAATTTGTAGCCGTGTTGGTCTATGTTGATGACTTACTTATCACAGGAAATAATGAGGAATTTATTCAGGAGACAAAGAACGTTTTAAACAGGAAGTTCAAAGTAAAGGATCTTGGAGAATTGAGGTATTCCCTAGGAATAGAAGTCATGAGATCCAATCAAGGGATCTTGTTGAACCAGAGGAAGCATGCACTTCAACTGGTGTCTGATCTAGGTCTGGGAGCAACAAAGCAAGCAACCACCCCACTTGATATGAATCAAAAGTTCAACTCAATTGAGTTTGATAAACATGTTGGAGTAGCTGGAGATGAGATGTTGGCAGGCATTTCAGCCTATTAGAGGTTGATTGGAAGGTTGATATACCTAACAATTGTTAGATCTGATTTTAATAATGTCAATAATATATTTGTGCAGGAAATCAATCAAAAATGGAACTGCCTAAGGAAAGATATCAATCACCCAAAATTGTGGAAAGCTGCGATGGAAAGAACCGTGTGAAATCCTAAAACTAAGGCATCAATCAAGGCCTACACATTCTAGGAGCAAATCAAGGAGATTCGTTGATCTGTCAACTTTGGAAAAACCAATAATCAAGAAGTAAATCTTCGTCTTCAACGGCTGGAAAAAGGAAGTGATCAAGAGCTGCCAACTATGGAAGGACCAACAATTAACGAGCAAATTTTCATTAATGAACAAAGAAGGAAGGCAATCAATCTTCTCTTATCAAGGAAGAGTAACGGCCAGAAATCTTATTCTTGGAAAGAATCAATCTCTTTCCAAGGATCAAATACCTTGGGTTGCTGAAATCACGTCTGCTCAAAGTCTTCACCAAAGTATTTATACTCAGTTTTCAGCCTTAGATAAACATAATTTGATCAAACTAAAATTCTCTTTTTATTCTACTACAAACAAACATTGTGGTTCATTGAGATCTTCTGTGTAACAAGTTAGAGAAAAATGAGAGTATAACACTGGTGAGGTATTGTATCAAAAGAAGACGAGTGTTATAGGAACTGAGCTATCACATCATTTCTATTGTACTCAAAGAAACACAATTACTAAAGAGAACTCCCTTGCAACCCAAGGGGACTGGACTAGGATTCAAGTGAATCCGAACCAGTATAAAATTCTGGTATCTTTAGATTTCTGCACTTACTTTTCTTTATTTTATATTCTGCCATTACAACGGTTATTTTATTGCATCAAGTCGACTAATTGGTAAACCAGTCAACTAATAGAGTCTAAGTTTAAAAATTATATAATTCACCCCCCTCTTGTACTTTCAATTGGTATCAGAGCAAGGCTCACATTGTACTCTTTGCTTAACAGCTTGTGAGAAAAGATCATGGCAAATTAAGTCATTATAGGAGCTCTCTTCCAGGAAGGAACTTCACAAGTTAGACCACCATACTTCAATGGTCAACATTTCTCTCACGGGAAAGTGCGTATGGAGATCTTTGCAAAGGCCTATGACGTTAAAGTTTGGAGAGTCATCAAAAAGGGAAACTATACCTTGCCTACTACTACTCCACCACTTGCTGATCCTGAAGATATAGATTCATATACAAAAGAGCAAATGGAAGTAGTACAAGTTAACAATTAGGCAAGAAATCTGCTGCACAATGCTATAAGTGGTGAAGAATATGAGAAAATCTCTAGTTGTGATACAACCAAAGAAATGTGGGACAAGCTTGAGGTTACATACGAAGGAACCAGCAAAGTAAAGGAAACACATATCAATATGTTGGTTCATGATTACGAACTCTTCTCTATGAAAGAAGGAGAATCTATTGAAGAAATGTTTGCCAGGTTTAGCAAAATAATTAGTGATCTTAAGGCATTTGGCAAGCCATATACTAGTGGTGATCAAGTCAGAAAAATTCTCAGAAGCCTGCCAACCACTTGGCAGACCAAAGTAGTCACACTTGAATCACGGGATCTAAACAAATTATCATATGATGGACTACGAGGAGAACTCATAGCCTTTGAAAGGACGCATCTCAAGAAAACTAGTCAAGAAGAGAAAAAGGAGATAGTTGCATTCAAAGCCTCAAATGAAATAGCTGAAAACAAAATCGATGATGATCCTGAAGCCCTACAAGAAGAAATTGCTATGCTATCAAGAAACATGGATGGGTTAATGAGAAGATTCAGAAACACAAAAAGAAAGGAAGAATGCCACCCAGGCGATCCAGGCAATACAATGAACGAGACAAAAATGATGGAAAATGCTATGAGTGTGGAACATTTGGACACATTCAAGCTGAGTGCCTAGAACTAAAAAGAAAGATTTCTAGAGGTTTTAACAAGAACAAGTCCTTTAGAAGCTGGAGTGATGAAGATAGTTCAGAGCACGAAAAGATAGCAAATCTTTGCTTTATGACGATTCTGAAAAATGAGATGAACAAATCCTCAAGATGTTGGACAGATGAGGACACTTCAGACGAAGAAGGCAAGGATGATAATGAAAATTGTTTCATGGAACGAGGTGAAACGAGTGAAGTAAGATCTTATGACTGTGAAAGATGCAATGAATTACAGGATATTCTTGATTTAACTCTGAAAGAATCTCAAAAAATGATGAATGAGCTTAAGAGACTAAATAGAGAAGTTAAAGACTGGAAACTCAAACATGAAGTATGTGAAATTGAAAAAGAAGTACTTCAAGAAGAGTTTGAGGAATTCAAATACAACTTAATGGCATGCGCAAATCCACCAGTCACAGTTCTATCAGGTCAAACCAAGCGGCTTACAAGTCAACTGGAAAAGGACCAGCCAGTACAAAGTCCACTAGTACTAACACAAATGAAAGACCTAAAGGTAGGTCAAGTCTCTTGTGTCACTATTGTAATAAAAGTGGTCACAAATATTCTTTTTGTCACTTTCATAAAGCTAACGTGTCAGGATGGGTTTGGAAACCAAAAAACAATTCTGAACCTAGTAATACTAACCATCCAGGACCCAAGCAAGCTTGGGTAACTAAAAGAAAGTGATCATTATGTTTTGCAGGAACGCCACAGAAAAAGCCGCAAAGAAAAATGGTATCTAGATAGTGCGTGTTCCAGTCACATGAAAGGTGTTAAAAACCTGTTCAAAGAAGTTACGAAAATTGATGGAGGAAGTGTTAAGTTCGGGGATGACTCAAAAGGTAAAATAGTTGGTACTGGAACAATTTCCTTCAATAACAACTGTGACATCACTAAAGTATATCTCATTGATGGACTCAACTACAACCTCCTGAGCATAAGTCAACTATGTGACTCAGGATATGAGGTAAACTTTAAAAAAACAGGTTGTGCTATAGAAGATGAATCAGGTAAAACAGTCCTCTCCGGTAAAAGGTATGGAAATGTTTATATTCTTGACAGTTTTGAAAAGATAGATGGTCATATTTGCTTATCATCCATGCTGATGATCCATGGTTATGGCATAGAAAACATGGTCATGCTAGCATGCACTTGATAGAAAAGTTGTCCAAACATGAATTAGTTGTTGGCTTAACCAAACTGATTTTTTCTAGAGCTCACATCTGTGATGCATGTCAAATTGGTAAGCAAACCAGAAAGTCTTTCAAAAATAAGGACATTGTATCTACTTCTAAACCTTTGCAACTGCTCTATATGGACTTATTTGGACCTACTAGAACTGCCAGTATAGGAGGAAAAAGATATGCTTTTGTTATTGTTGATGATTATTCACGTTTCACTTGGGTAATTTTCTTATCTCATAAAGATGAAGCTTTAAGAAATTTGGAGATCTTCTACAAGAAGATTGAAAGAGAAAAGGGATATCTGATTTCAACAATTCAGAGTGATCATGGAGGAGAATTCGAAAGTAGAGCATTTGAAGAATTCTGCAATGATCAGGGGTACACTCATAATTTCTCAGCACCACGATCACCACGGCAAAATGGGGTTGTAGAAAGAAATAACAGAACCCTCCAAGATATAGCAAGAACTATGTTACTCGATCATTCACTACCAAACCACTTCTGGGCAGAAGGAGTAAGTACAGCATGTCATATTCTCAATCGATGTCTCATAAGGCCCATTTTGAAGAAGACTCCCTGTGTAATAAGGAAAGGTAAACGTCCAAACATCAGTTACTTTCATCCCTTTGGAAGCAAGTGTTTTATTCACAATAACGGTAAGGACAATCTTGGAAAATTTTATCCAAGAAGTGATGACGGTATTTTTCTGGGTTATTCATTGAATAGTAGAGCCTTTAGAGTTTATAATTAACGCACATTATGTGTAGAAGAATCTGTACATGTTATATTCGATGAAAATAATCCCTTGGTCAAGAAAGAAACTACTGCAGGTGAAGAAGATCAAGCTCAAGAAAACCAGGAGACTAGCAAAACTCAAGAGTCAACCGATACATCTGCTACGATAGAGTCGACTAAAGCAATCAGCAGTAGTGTACCAGATCATCTAACAGAGTCGACTACAAACATCGTACGCCCAAATGATTGGAGAAGCAAACCTGAATATCCTCAAAAATTCATCATTGGGGATCCAAATGAAGGAATGAAAACCAGGGGAGCTCTCAAAAAGAAAGTGAATGTTCCGTTAATCTCCCAAGTTAAGCCAAAAAAGATTGAGGAAGCTCTAAAGGATTCGAGCTGGGTTCAAGCAATGCAGAAAAGTTAGATCAATTTAGTAAAAATCAAGTGTGGAATTTGATACCCAAACCTGAAAAATGTCTCTGTAATCGGAACGAAGTGGGTCTTCAGAAATAATTTGAACGAGGATGGAAAAGGTCGTAAGGAACAAAGCCAGACTAGTTGCTCAGGGTTATTCACAATAGGAAGGAGTCGAACTATGAATGAAACCTTTGCTCCAAGTAGCTCGTTTGGAATCTATTTCGAATTCCCTTTTGGCATACGCATCATTTAAAAGGATTTAAATTATTAAATGGATGTTCAAAAGCGCCTTTTGAATGGTTTTATTGAAGAAGAAGTTATACGAAATAAAAATATTAAGTAGGCAGAATAAACAACTCGCCTGAAAATTTGTGGATTCAAAGTTCTCTATCATGTAAACAGCTTACTAAGCATTATAATGGACCGAACAAAGCTCCACGTGCATGGTATGATAGACTTAGCTCTTTTGTCTTGTTGATTCATGGATTCACAAGAGGTAAAGTAGACACTACTTTATTTACTAAAAGATCAGCAGAACGTAATCTCATTATTCAAATTTATGTTGATGATATTATATTTGGTAGTGCTAACCCTCTTATGTGCAAGGAATTTTCGAATCTGATGCAAAGCGAATTTGAGATGAGCATGATGGGAGAGTTAACATTCTTTCTTTGGACTTCAGATTCAAAGCAATCTGAAGAGGGAACCTTTATATGTCAAACAAAATATACAAAGAAACTGATCCAAATTTTTGGCATGAGCAATGAAAAATCCATTGGTACACCAATGAGTCCTTCAACAAATCTAGACAAAGATGAATAGGGAATTCCTATGGATGAAACCAAACATCGTGGAATGATAGGATCACTATTATATCTGACAGCAAGTCGACCGGATATTATGTTTAGTGTGTGCAAATGTGCCAGATTCTAGTCAGCTCCTAAGGAATCTCATCTGACTGCGGTAAAGAGAATCATTCGATACCTCATTGGAACTGTATCTCATGGACTATGGTATCCTCGCTCTAACTCTTTTAAATTAGAAGGATTTTCTGATGCTGACCTAGCAGGTGATAAGGAAGATAGAAAAAGCACTAGTCGCACATGTCAATTACTTGGAAAGGCTTTGATATCCTGGAATAGTAAAAAACAAGCATCAGTTGCATTATCCACCACTGAAGCCGAATACATTGCTATTGGACAATGTTGTGCACAACTACTAGGGATGTCTCACCAACTGGGTGACTATAAGCTCTCTTTTAAACCTATACAAATTTTCTGTGATAATTTTAGTACTATTTGTCTTTCAAAAAATCCTGTGCATCACTCTAAAGCAAAGCATATAGACATTAAGCATCATTTTATTAGAGATCATGTGCTCAAGGGAGACATAGAAATATCTTTCGTAGGTACTAATGATCAATTAGCGGATATACTAAGCCTCTTTTAGAGGATAGATTCCGTACACTAATGAAATTACTTGGGATTATTTGCTTAATTAATAAACTATCGGACCTATGTGTACTACAATTTTTTTTGCAGGTCTAATGATTGTACTTCTCCCATGAATTAATTACGCCTCCGTTTTCTTTCCCTGTCTTTTCCTCTTCTTTCACATCAGTTCGTAGTTCAAAGTAGGAAAGCCAATCATCGTGTCCCTTCAACTGACACCTTTTCTTTTTCTGGACTCAACCGTTAGAAGGGTTCTCTTCTTAAGGCGGAGAACCCCTTTCAATCACTTCATCCCTGTCTCTAGAAAACCCCTCTCCTTCTCCAAAGCTCCAACTAAATCATCCCTCTTCAATAGAGAAGCAACCTAGAAATCCCTCTGCATCTACTAGAAATAGTACCCGTTCCAGAACTAAAACCCCTTCTATGCCTCCAGAAAAGGTATACCTAGGGTCTGACCACTCTGAAGGTTTCGCCTCTTCTCAGGGAGATTTGTCCGATCACTCTCAAACCTTAGGAGAAAAAGCCCCAGGGAAACGCCCTTTAGAAGACCCTCCTGTCTCTTCTACCCCAAAGAAATCAAAGTTCGATCTCTCTGCCTCTCTAGAATCCGACCTAAATTTCTGGGATTCTCCAAATAAGGATTTCTTCATTGCTCTGAAAGACAAGCCTATTGTTCATGGAAGGGTAGTCGACCTAGATGACATGAAGGCCCTAAATTGTAAGATCAAAAACCTCTTTGTGCAACAAGGGTGGTCCAAGTTTCTCTCTATCCCTCTGCCTAAGGTCTATGAACCCTTGGTAAAGATGTTCTATGCCAATCTCCGCTCCAGTAAGCCTGACAGGTTGGAATCCTTAGGATTGGGTAAGCGCATTGTTCTTGATGGTGCTCTGTTTGATTCTCTCTTCAATGTTGATGTTCTGGTTTCCCTATGCTGTTCAAAAACACCTGCCCCGATAATTTCGAAATTTCTTTTGACCAAGCTAAACAGTGTATTGCTGAGTGTTCCTCTGCTTCTCTCCCAAACCAATTAGGTCCCAGTGACGTTAGTTTTGAGACTCGCGTCCTGGATCACATTGTAGCAACCACTCTACTTCCCCGCACAGGGTCTTTTTCAACCTTCTCTCAAAGGGACATTTTCTTAGTGTATTGCCTAGTGACCAAAATCAAACTCAAGCTTTCCTCCTGGGTTATAAATTTCATGATTGAAAGCGCTGAAGATCCCACCAGTCTACCCTACTGCATGGCCATCACTCACATTCTGGAATCTCATCAAATTTCCCTTTCCGACTATCCCTTTATCACTATCTCAAAATCCTACAACTCTAGAGCTTTTGCTAGTATGGGGTATGTCAGTGTCAAGGGCTCCTAGGTTAAGAAGCACGAGGGAGAAGTTAAGCCTGCTCCTTTAGAACCCTCGTCTAAGTCTCCTTTCTCTCACCCCAGTCCTGCTGACCCTTGTCTTGATGAAAAGCTTCGTGCCATCACCTCTCAACTCTCTGAAATCAAGAATCTCCTCACAGCCACTCAGTCTACTGTTGGTGACATTCACGACATCTCCAAGGAAACAGGGTCTGATGTGTCAAAGATAAGAGTTGCTATTCTCAAAGTTCGGGAGAATGATGTTAAAGCTTTCAGGAAAATTCATGACAGGATGGATGGAGTGAGCATCTCAGCCAATGCTAGCTTTGAACAGTTGAAGAAAGCCATCTGCAATACCCTCACTTATTTCTTGCGCCGCTAATGGGATTGTATAAGACAATTTTTTTTGCTTTGTTTTGCTGCTGGTTGGGGCTCTTGTTTCAGCCATTGGACAATTTTTTTATTTCTTTTTTGCTCTAGGTGTTTATGACTGAACTCTCATGCTACTGCTTCACGCTATATATTCTATGTGATTATTAGTCCGTTCCCTCTTTGTTGATGCCAAAAAGGGGGAGAAAAATATAAGTTGTACAGGTATAGTTGACTATGGCACAGGTAACATCCTCCGTACAATAATGGACTAGTCAACTGCATGGATGGACTAGTCGACTACATGAATTGAGGGGGAGTGCCAGGATCCTCATCCTCAAACTACATACATTCAGGGGAAGTAAAATACAGGGAAGTCAACTGGTGTTTATACAAATATATTATTTTGACATCATTAAAAAGGCGGAGATTGTTAGATCTGATTTTAATAATGTCAATAGTATATTTGTGCAGGAAATCAAACAGAAATGGAACTACCTAAGAAAAGATATCAATCAGCCAAAATTGTGGAAAGTTGTGATGGAAAGAACTGTGTGAAAGCCTAAAACTAAGGCGTCAATCAAGGCCTACACATTCTAAGATCAAATCAAGGAGATTCGCTGATCTGCCAACTTTGGATAAACCAATAATCAAGAAGGAAATCTTCGTCTTCAATGGCTGGAAAAAGGAAGTGATCAAGAGCTGCGAACTATGGAAGGACCAACAATTAACGAGCAAATCTTCATCAATGACTAAAGAAGGAAGGCAATTAATCTTCTCTTATCAAGGAAAAGCAACAACCAGAAATCTTATTCTTGGAAAGAATCAATCTTTTTCCAAGGATCAAATCCCTTGGGTTGCTAAAATCACGTCTGCTCAAAGTCTTCAACAAAGTATTGATACTCAGTTTTCAGCCTTAGATAAACATACTTTGATTAAACCAAAATTCTCTCTTTATTCTACTACAAACAAACATTGTGGTTCATTGAGATCTTCTGTGTAACAAGTTATAGAAAAAGGAGAGTATAACACTGGTGAGGCATTGTATCAAAAAAAGACGAGTGTTATAGGAACTGAGCTATCACATCATTTCTATTGTACTCGAAGAAATGCAATTACTAAAGAGAACTCCCTTGCAACCCAAAGAGAGTGGACTAGGATTCACATTGAATCCGAACCAGTATAAAATTTCGGTGTCTTTAGATTTCTGCACTTACTTTTTGTATTTTATATTCTACCATTACAATTGTTATTTTATTGCATCAAGTCGACTAATTGGTAAATCAGTCAACTAATAGAGTCTATGTTTAAAAATTATACAATTCATCCCCCCTCTTGTATTTTCAACAATCACTAGGCTAGATATCATATTTGTTGTGCAAACATTGAGTCAATTCATACAATCACCTAAGCAGTCCCACTGGGAAGCAACAGTAAGGGTAGTGAAATACATCAAACGGAATCCAAAAATGGGGATTCTGATGAGTAGCAGGCATGCAGACAGTCTGGTTTGTTATTATGATGCAGATTGGGCATCATGCCCTAACACTAGAAGATCAGTGATTGGGTTTGTGGTGAAATTTGGAGACTCATTGGTGTCTTGGAAGTCAAAGAAGCAGCAAACAGTTTCTAGAAGCTCAACAAAAACAAAATATAGAAGCTTAGCAATAGCTACTGCAGAAAATGTATGGTTACTAGGATTGTTTGCAAAGCTCAATGTATCTATCAAGAACCCACTGGATGTAATGTGTGATAAAAAAGCTGCTTTACATATTGTAGCTAATCCTATATTTCATGAAAGGACCAAGCATATTGAAATAGACTATCATTTTGTTAGGGATAAGATCAAGGAAGGAAGGATCAAGACACACCACATTGGAACTAAGGATCAGCCAGCAGACCTATTGACTAAAGGACCGGGACGAATACAACATGAATATCTACCGGGCAAGCTAGGAGTGCTCAACTTCTTACACCCTCCATCTTGAGGGGGAGTGAGAATGAAGAAGGAGTCGATTGTGTAGTGCTAAGTAATGAGCCAGTTGTCAAGTTAGTTCGGACAGCTGGCAGAGTTAGTTGATGTTATTAGAGTTAGTTACCAATAGTTAGTGATCTTAGCTTAATTAAGTAGAGGTTAGCCGTGTCTATAAATATAGAGTTGTATATGTTATTGTTTACACAATCAAATACACTGAAAAGTTTCCTACTTTATTTCTCTCTCCTTCTTCTTCTTCCTTGCACGATACTGTTACATTGCTCCATTAATAGAGTTCATGACCTAGCTCAATTGAAGCTCAACTCACAATACCAAGAGGACTTGTGGAAGTTGAACCTTCTCTTACACCTATATTCCACCAACTCAATGGCAGCATCCACAATAGATATCTCATGGACGACGACACTTGCCCTGTTTTCTATGAAGATTTTGAAGACAAGAATGAAGTGTTAACAACTTATTGTTTGCACGATTTTCATACTAAGTGTCTACTATCATAGATATCGATGAATAATACATGCCTAACTTGTCGAGTAGTCTATCCTTTGCATTATTCCCCTTCTTGAACCGGAAACGTCATGGTGAGCACAACATATTGGAGGCTAACTATTTAAACATCATAAGCACAACATATTGGAGGCTATTGTTTAAAGTTGTACTGGTCTCCTGATAATAGGCTATACAGATGCTATTTACACTCCAATTGTGCCATACTTTATGGTTGTTTTAAAGGCTAAATGATTACAAAATACTCTAATTTGTGTTCTTTTTCTTTGCAGGGACTAATCCAAGTTAGGAAGGTACTATGGAGTTTTTTGGAGTCAACAATGTGGATATAAGGCCAGTCAAGAAGAACCCAAACGAAAATAAGCAAGAAAGAGGCAAAAGAGGACTGGGCAAGAAGCCACCGCGCCCGCGGACGACCGCGGCTGGACCGTGGTAGGCCAAGAACGTGAGGCAGAATAGTTGTGTTTCACCGCGGTCGTGCCGTGTTCTGCCGCGATCGCGGTGGACTGTGTAATTGTCCAGAAATTTTAGGACTAAAGTGTAAATCGGGGAAACTTATTCTAACCCTTTATAAACTCAACAAACTCGCACAAGCAAAGGTTAAGCTTGTTTTTAGACTGCTTTGGAGGATGAACAAGTGTGAGAAGAGCAATCAAATATTAGAGTTTTTCAATCTTCTCTTTGTTATTCTATTTTGCACATTATAAATACTTTGGTGATTTCATCTTGCTTTGTTATGAGTAGCTAAATACTTTGTCTAGGGTTTTGATGGAACCTATTGAAGGATGAACTTCGTGTTATGTTAATATAGTTTGCCCGGTTTATTTTCTATTTGTTCAACTACGTTCTTGTTGTAGTTAATTGATAGGATCCTCAATTAGCTGTGCCTATTTAGTATGTATTACTCAGGAGAGAGTTTATATTTAGGTAATTCTTGAACAACACCACTCCCAAAGTATATGAGGGATCAATAAATGAGGATTTAAAGGCGGGATTAGGGATAACGAAGCCTTGGGTGCAATCTTAAGTGAGCTGTGATAAAAGCCAGCTAGCGTAACTCGGGAGAGTGCGTCTAGTAAATTGTCGTGATTACTCGGGAGAGATTTACGGTAATAAGAGTGCTCATGATTGATAGAGACGGTTAGGCAAATCTATATGAAACATAACATGAAGGGATTCCATCAATAGGGAAAATCATAACCTTAGATCCTTCTCTTAATTGTTTACAAATTAACCATAGTTAGTCTTTATTTACTTAATTGCAGTCGGTTATAGTTAGTAAAAATATCCTCAATTGTTATTCAAAACATTTGGGAAGTTAATTACGTAGAATTTAGTGAGTCTAACAAGAGTAATTGATAGGTTAATTCCTTGTGGGTTCGACTCTGGGCTAAATACACAGATTATATTTGCAACATCCGCTTAGTCCTTTTTATAAGGCATAGTTGGGCGTGATCAAATTTTGGCGCCGTTGCCGGGGAATTAACGGTTTTATCAATTACAATTGAAAGAAATACAAAAATTCTTAGTGTAGTCAGTTTTCTCTATTTCCAATCTATACATTGAAATTTTAACGTTTGTTGTGCATGCCTAGAAACTCATCGAGAACTGGTGAAGTATTTGAAGCGTTATCAGATCCTGAGAAAGTTTTCAAGGCCTTGAATCGGGCCAATCGGAAAAACAAATAGAAACAAATAACTGAACAATTCGAACCGGACATGGGGGACAACGTGGTATACCCAGCTGCGCCATTAGCGCCCGTGGCACCTCTTGTGCCAGAGGCTGCTCTATATGACTAGGCACAACCCGTAGCAGAAAATTTGGCCATAGCAATTTTAGTCCCGCAGATACAGGCTGAATCGTTTCAAATCACAAACAACATGCTGTACTTGTTGCAAAACTCAAAGGCATCCCAACGTAACTCAGGAAGCAATAAAGTTGTTGTTGTTTCCCTTCTCAATGACAGGAGCTGCCCAGACTTGGCTCAACTCACTCCCCATTAATTCCATAACGACTTGGGAGGACCTAGTCAAGCAATTTGTGAACAAGTTTCAACTACCCAACAAGACTGCTTAACAAATTGATGAAATTTTGAGTTTCAAACAGAGACCAATGGAGACACTGCAAGAAACATGGGAACGATTCAAAGGGATGTTGGTTATATGTCTGCACCATGGTACTCCAGATCAGATGTTGGGGCAGCGATTTTACATGGGTTTGGCAGATGGCGTGAAGGGTAATGTTGATGCTTCAGCTGGTGGAGCATTTTTGAGCAAAACTGTCACGCCCCAAAATCGAGGGACATGACCGGCGCTCGACCGAGTAGCCCCAGTCAAGCGGACCTGGGTGCCTTTCCTATCCCACGTGATACCCCGTGTTTTCATTACTCATTAATCAAAAGAAATAGCCATTATATTTAAAACACCTTTTCGAGAAATATACAATAACAACATGGTTACTTAGCGCAGTTTATAACTTACATTGCCCAACATACCAAGATACATGTTACATAAGTTCACAACCCACATTTCCTGTCTACGGAGCCTCTAAGGATACAAAAGGATGATACAATACTTGCCGGTAACAAGGCTCCGGCTATACCTTACACAAATACCAAAACAAGACTCCGGAACAAAAGCGGCATGAGCCACGCAGGGCCCCGAGAGGAAAGGGGCTCACCAATTCAGCTGACGGAAAGAGAAGGAATGCTACGGACGGTGGACTGGAGTACCTGCTATAGATCCACCTACAATCATAACACGAATGTAGCGCCCCGGCAAAAAGGGACGTCAGTACATTTGAATTGTACTGGTATGTATGAACAAACTTTACCCCAAGTAAACTCAAACCATACACAAGTAACAAGTAGTAATGGAATCCACAATCAAATGCACATGAAAGGAATAACCAAAGTCAAACAAGTCTCACAATCTCTCCTTTCCCTTCTGAAATCATCTCATCACATCAATGATTTCACAACTTTCACATATGTTCATTTCGATAGTGATTTCGATCACTTTTCCACCCTTATTACCTCGGCCACCCTTATCACCCCAACCCACAATTTATCATTTTGTGTTGCGGCGCGCAACCCGATCCCACTGAACAATCACATTTCACACAACAACAATAGTCCACAGTTCAATCACATGGCTTCAGGCCATCCAGAATATCATTTCACAACAACAATAACAGTAACTCACAAATAACAACAACAACAATTCTCAAGAACTACAACAACACACAAAGAATTTCCATAACCATCGATACCATTTCCATCATATTCAATAACTCATATGCATTTTATGTCACAACGATAATTGGCCACGACAAGCCATATATGTTATTACCACAGTCGTTCCAATTGCATCAATTACTATTTCCTTCCATCATTTGTTTCACAATTCTTACCACATAGCAGATTCACAATCACATACCTGGTTCCTTGCCAATTACTTACACCATCTTATCGAAAGACATAACCACAAATACTCAACCATACCAATTACAAGAATTTCACAGACAATCCACGTAGAAATCACATACCAAGCACTCAAACACCAAACAAGGTGATTTTACAAAGGTCAAAGTTAGCCATACATACCTGGAGCCGAATTTCCTTTTAACTTCTACTTTCAATTCACCCAACGGTCTAGCCACGTCAATCTAGTGCACAAGTTAACACATATTTCTTAGAATTGAGGCTCATAATTACTACCCGAACATTTTTAGGTTATCAGCCCTTTTTGCAAACCTCTACTTTTACTCAATTTCCCTTACTAGGTTTTAGGTTTTAAAAGACATGCATGTAGGTTTCAACCATTATTTTCAAGAATCAATGCATGAGACCCCCCTAGTTTAAACCTGAAAATCAATGAAAAAGGGTTAGGGATTTTACCTGCAAGAATGGGGATGAGGATAATCACTTTGAAATTTCCCGGCCCGGATAGTTTTGAAGAATCAAATTTGATGAAGATGACTTTCTCTCTCAAGAACCCTCTCTTCCTCTCTCTTATTTTGCTCAGAAGGTATGTAAAAAAATGAGGGGTTGGGGTGTTTTATTAAAAAGGGGGTCGGGTGTAAAATTTAGAAAATTAGGAGCCCGAGTCAGGTTTGCGGTCGCACTTTGCGATCGCAGATCCGAAATGCGGTCCGCAGAATGGACCGCAAAAGTGCTCCAAAAATCTAATTCTTCTGTTTGGGTCTGTGGCAGAAATGCGGTCTGCATATCAGTTATGCGGTCGCATAATGGATCGCATTTTGACCTTAATTTTAACCAAACCGCTAACTCAATCTGCGGCAGAAATGCGGTCCGCATACATGATTTGCGACCGCATTCTGGACCGCAAAATAACACTTTTCTGGAAAACTTTGATTCTTTGATTTTTGAATGCTTAGATCAGTACAAAGGGTCCGAACCGCGGACCTGACACTACAAGCTACTAGGTTTTGAGCACAAATTTTTACGTGGCCTTACAAAAACATAGAGAGAAAGCCAGAGTCTGCTTGACAAGATGGCACAGAATTCGGGGTGGACAACAAGGAATGCACCTATCACTCCAGTAGTTCACTCAGTGCCCTTAGATCCATCCAACACTCTTGCTGAAAACATGGCCACATTAATGACACAGATGAGTATACTAACCAAAAACGTGGAAGAGTCAGGGCAGAAGCAGCAGGTACACATTGTTGATACTACCAATGGGGGCTTATGCACATCTTGCATTAGTCAGCCAATTGGTAACCAGTGGAATGCAGAAAGTGATCATCATCACTACCCTGAGGACATGAATTGTGTGTCTAATTATGGAGGCCAGAGACAAGGTGGTCAAAATTGGGGCCAACAAAATCAGCCATACAAGCCAGTCCAACCAGAGCTCAACAATGGAAACATGGGAGGTATGAGACCTCATAATAATATGGCGCCCTACCAAAGGCCACAGGGGTATAATAATCAAAATCTGCAGCAGAGTTATTATCCTCCTCAGCAGCAGCATGGTGGAAGACAAGATGATGGGTTTGCTAGACTCGAGGCAATGATGCAACATGTTATTGGGTCAAATGCTAAAATGAGTGAAAGAGTAGATGCACATGAGTCAGCTATTAAGAATATTGAAGTACAGATGGGCCAGATTTCGATGTCCTTGAACAATTGTCCTCATGGGACACTGCCTGCAGACACGCAGGTAAATCCAAAAGATCAAGGCCCGAAGCAGCTGATGGCAGTGAGTCTACATAATGGCAGAGACTTAGACTTGGAGCAAGAGAGGGCCAGAGAAAACAGACAGGCTGAGACACTTATACCAGTGCCCATTAAACTAGATAAGTCAACAAAACTAACAGAGGTGACAGTACAGCCTGCGCAGGAAGAACATAACATACAGATTGAGGCTGAGAAAGAAGCTGAAACGGCCCAGGAACCGGTAGTTGAGGTGGCAGCTGACAAAGAGCAGTCCCAAATCATTGGGAAGAAGAGACCTCCAGCACCATTCCTACAGAGTTTGGCCAAGTACCAGAAAGAAGAGCAATATAAGAAATTCTTGGAGATGCTGAAACAAATCCAGGTAAATATTCCATTGATTGATGCCTTGAAGGAGATGCCTAGCTATGGAAAAATGATGAAGGACTTGATGTCCCGAAAATTCAATTTCCAAGACTTGGTCACAGTGACTCTTACTCAAACTTGCAGTGCTGTGGTGACTAGACCAGTTGCTGAGAAGCTGTCTGACCCAGGGAGTTTCACAATTCCCTGCACCATTGGTAATTTTGCTTTTGCCAAGGCACTTTGTGATTTGGGGGATATCATAAATCTTATGCCCCTAGTGATTTATAAGAGGTTGGGGATTGGAAGAGCTAGACCCACATCTATGTTGTTGTAGCTAGCTGACAGGACCGTAAAAAGACCTTCTAGTATATTGGATGACGTGCTGATTTAGGTAGGGAAATTTGTGTTCCCTGCAGATTTTGTGATTTTAGATTGCAAGGTGGATGAAGAAATTCCCATAATTTTGGGAAGGCCGTTCTTGGCCACAGGGAGAGCTCTCATTGATTGTGAAACTGGGGAGCTCAAGATGAGATTGAACGATGAGGAGATAATATTCAATGTGCAGAAACCTATGAGGCGACCGAGTGAATTCGCCAATTGCTCTCTTATTGATGTCGTTGATGTAATCGTAGAAGATAATGATGAAATGTTGACTATTGACGACCCTCTTGCTGCATGTCTAGTAAATTTAGATGAGGTAAATGGGGAAGAATTGGCAGAATGGGTGTTGGCTTTAGAGGGCAGAGGGTTTTGGGATAGAACTCTTGAATTTGAGCCCCTGCACTTAGAAAACAGAGAAACTCCTCCAGCCAATCCATCCATAGAAGAGCCACCAAAGCTGGAATTGAAGCCACTGCCCGCCCATCTCAGGTATGTGTTCCTAGGACCTAACTCCACGTTACCTATTATTATCTCATCTAGTTTGTTAGATGTGTAGCCACAACAACTTTTGCAGGTACACAAGGAGTGCAAGACTGCCATTGGATGGACCATGGAAGACATTAAGGGGATCAACCCGGCATACTGTATGCATAAAATTCTACGGGAAAAAGGACACAAACCTTCTAGGAAGCACCAAAGAAGGCTGAAATGAAGGAAGTGGTGAAGAAGGAAGTGATTAAGTGGTTGGATGCGGGAATCATTTTCCCAATCTCTGAAAGCAACTGGGTTAGCCCAGTGCAATGTGTTCCTAAGAAGGGTGGCATGACGGTGGTAAAAAAATAATAACAATGAGCTTATCTCTACAAGAACCGTTACAGGCTGGAGAATTTGCATGGACTACAGAAAGTTAAATCTGGCCACCCGGAAAGACCACTTCCTACTTCCCTTCATTGATCAGATGCCTGATAGATTAGCAGGGAGATCTCACTTCTATTTTCTGGATGGGTACTCAGGGTACAGTCAAATCTTCATTGCACCAGAGGATAGAGAGAAGACCTCCTTCACTTGCCCATATGGCATTTATGCTTTTCGGAGAATGCCCTTTGGCCTATGCAATGCACCCGCCACATTCCAAAGGTGCATGATGTCCATATTCAATGACATGATCGAGGACATAATGGAAGTGTTCATGAATGATTTCTCAGTGGTGGGAAACTCATTTGACGAGTGTCTTATAAATCTGACCCGAGTGCTAAAACGTTGTATTGAGACTAACCTGGTTCTTAATTGGGAAAAGTGCCATTTCATGGTACAAGAGGGCATAGTCTTGGGACACTGGGTATCAAGCAAAGGAATTGAGGTGGATCATGCTAAAGTTGACGTGATAGCAAAGCTATTCAGTCAAGGCCATCAGGAGCTTCCTCGGGCATGCCGGTTTTTATCGGAGATTCATAAGAGACTTCTTAAAAATTGCCAACCCTCTCTGTAAGTTGTTAGAAAAAGATCACCCTTTCTTGTTTTCTGATGATTGCAGGGTAGCATTCGAGGAGTTGAAAAAGAGGCCAGTCACATCACCCATCATTATTGCCCCCAAATGGGAGCAACCATTTGAACTCATGTGTGACACTAGTGACTACGCAGTGGGGGCGGTGTTGGGACAGCGGAAAGACAAGCTAATGCACCCAATCTACTATACCAGTAGAACGCTGAGTGGAGCCCAACTGAACTACACTGTGACTGAAAAGGAGATGCTGGCTGTGGTGTCTGCATTCGACAAGTTCAGATCATACCTGATTGGCTCTAAGGTAATTGTATATACTGATCATGCAGCTCTCAAGTACTTGATTGAGAAGAAGGAGTCCAAGCCGTGCTTGATTTGTTAGGTGCTATTACTGTAAGAGTTTGACCTTGAAATCTGTGATCGTAAGGGCACAGAAAACCAAGTAGCTGATCATCTTTCACGACTTGAGGGAGCTGAAAACTCAGTTGAGGTTGAAGATATCCTGGAAACCTTTCCAGACGAGCAGCTACTCGCTACAAGCCTTGAGGAAGTGCCATGGTATACAGACTTTACAAATTACCTGGCAAGCGGTATAGTTCCCTATGACCTTTCCTCTGTGCAAAAGAAAAAGTTTTGTCGTGGCTGTCGCATGTATTATTGGGATGAACCTTATCTGTTTCGAATATGTGTTGACAATATGATCTGGAGGTGTGTCTCGAGATAGAACAATCTTCTGTTTTGCAGGCATGTCATGCATCGGCATATGGAGGGCATTTTGGGGGAGTCGGGACTGCTACGAAAGTGCTAGAGGCCAGATTCTACTGGCCAACAGTGTTTAAGGATGCACATCAATGGGTGAAGGGCTGTAATGAATGTCAGCGAACCAGGAACATTTCTCGTCGCTATGAGATGCCCATAAACCCAATTCAAGAGGTCGAAGTGTTCGATGTCTGGGGGATTGACTTCATGGGCCCCTTCGTCAGCTCCTTTGGCAATAAGTACATACTTGTTGCTGTGGATTACATGTCCAAATGGGTGGAAGCTGTAGCACTTCCCACCAATGATGCAAGAGTGGTGGTGGGATTTCTGAAGAAGAATATATTTGCCCGTTTTGGGACCCCGAGAGCTATTATCAGTGACGGAGGCACTCACTTCTGCAATCGAGCCTTCGAGAAGTTGCTAGCAAAGTACGATGTGCGCCACAAGGTGGCAACACCATATCATCCTCAGATCAGTGGACAGACTGAAGTGTCTAATAGAGAGATAAAGAGTGTATTGACCAAGACTGTAAATTCCACAAGAATTGATTGGACGAAAAAGCTAGATGATGCACTCTAGGCCTACAGAACTGCTTTTAAAACACCAATTGGTATGTCACCATATAAGTTGGTGTTCGGGAAGACCTGCCACTTTCCAGTGGAGCTTGAACATAGAGCTTGGTGGGTAATAAAACAACTGAATCTAGACATTGAGGCTGCGGGCACAACGAGAATCACATAATTGCATGAGCTCGACGAGTTCCGATATCTTGCTTTTGAGAGCACAAGGTTGTACAAGGAAAGAATGAAGAGGTTGCACGACAAGAACATTGTGGAGCGAAATTTTAATCCCGGGGATATGGTACTGCTCTATAACTCAAGATTAAGGATATTTTCGGGTAAGCTCAAGTCACGATGGTCTGGACCATTTCGAGTGGTCGAAGTATTCCCTTCAGGGGCTATAGAGATTGCCTCAGAGAAAGACTCTATACATTTAGAGTCAATGGGCAGAGATTGAAACTATATGTGGGCATGAATGAACCAACGGAAGTGTCAGAGATCCACTTGTCTGAACCTCAGAGGTCGAGCGAACCTTTAATAAGCTTATCTGCGTCGTGCCGCGATGTTAAATCAGGCGCTGCATGGGAGGCAACCCATGAATAATGTTGTTTTTCTTGTTTTATGTAACTTCCATATGAAAAAAAATAGCTCGTCACCGCGAACGCGGTAGGACCGCGGTAAAAGAGGAGCATTCTGCCTCTGGACTACTCGATTCACCGCGACCGCGGTGGGACCGTGGCATGACCGCAGTAAAAAAGAAGCATTCTGTTTCTCGCCTCTTCACTCACCGCGGCCGAGGTGGAACCGCGGTCGACCGCGGTGATTCGCGATTTTTCGTCGCCTAGGTAAGTTAGATTAATTTTTTTTATTGTTCTTTTCTTTTCTTTTCTAAGTTCTTTTCTATTTCCCCCCCCCCCCCCATTAAAGCTGAATCACCCGTCCCCCCCCCCCCCCCCTTACTTTCCACCAACTTCTCTCTCTCTCTCTCTCTCTGAACCCTAACTCCCTCTCCTTTCTTCTTCTTCTTCTTCACCTCTCTGTCCCTCCCCTCCCCCCCCATCTCTCACTCTCTTTTCCCCCAACCTCCATCTCCTCTCACCCTCAACTCTAACCAGGTATGTCAAACTTCTCTCTCTCTTCTCTTGTAATTTTGTTGTAGTATTTTGTAAGTTTATTGCTGTAATTGTGGTAGTATTTCTAGTAGATTTTTTTCCTTCTTTTGGTTTTCTTGTCTGCATTTTAGTAGCTGTGTGCACAATATTGTAGAGAAGTGTGTGATTCGGTGTGTAAAAACTAATTGTGGTGGGGTGAATTGGTGAAGTACGGATGATTAATTTGGGGGAAAAAGTGTTGGGTCCATGAGGCTAGGTGTGTTAGAGTAGAGACCTTGCTCACAGGGTGTTTGTGAAATTGCCCCAATGAAGTTGTAACGGTTAATGTGACCTTGGTGGTGGTGAAGTCTGAGTAACCACCCAGGGTTCACAGAATTCAAACCCTCACTAATAGGACGCTCTGTTTTTGGCAGGTACAATGCATCCATCCAGGAAGAGACGTACCACAGGGTCCTTAGCTAGTGGACCTGGCAGCTCTTCTGGAGCTCAAGGTCAAGCTAGTGTGGCACAGTTTGACCGTGCTAGGTTTGTCTCCAAACCAGCTAAACCAGTTGAGGACCGGTATAACGCCAAGGCGTCCAAGAAATTGTTACCTGAAGTCCATATTGACCGGCAAGCCTTTCAAGTGGAATGCCCAAGTATCTTTGCAGAGTTGAGGAGGTGTCAGCTAGACATCCTCTTTGATGAACCAGAGGAGGTGAATGTACTGATGGTACAGGAGTTCTATGCGAACTGCCCGGAGCATGTCAATGGGGTGGTCATAGTACGCAACACCCGGGTAGATGCGTCACTTGAGGCCATCCGCCGAGTGTACCGGCTGCCAGTTTTCACGGGGGATACAGATCATTACCTTGTTTATCGTCACCCAAATGTCTGGTGGGCACAGGTTCTTCAAACAATATGTATACCAGACAGAGAGTATATATGGATAAAGCACCAGATCACACTGAACTCCCAGTCTCTCAATTGGAGGCTAAGTGTTGGCTCACAATTATCAACAGCCGGTTGCTGCCCTCCAGATACACTATCGATGTCAATGGGCCACGAGCAGTAGCTATCTACTGTTTTATGACCCACCATGATTTTGATGTCGCCACGCTCCTTCATGATGAGATGTTCATCCGCTCCCCAGAAGTACTCAAGGGGTTTTACTTTCCCTCTCTGGTTACCAAGCTGTGTCGTGCTGCACGAGTCCCTGAAAATCCCAGAGTCGATGGGAAATTGCCAGTGAAAGCCCCATTCCGAGCGAGCAAGATCATAGTTGGGAGAGAGCCGGTAGTGGTAGTTGATGATGATGATGCTGATGAGGATGTTGAGGACACTACCACCCCACCATAGCCAAGAGTTGATGAGGCGGGCCTGTGAGTACCCGCTTGACAGCCCTAGAGCAAGAAATGGCTGGCCTTCGCACTTCTGTCACTGACCTGGGCACCAGAGTTGACAATTTGACTATTCAACATGCCAAGTCAGAGAAAAAGATCATGGGCTGGCTCCGGGCACTAGGACGAGCATGTCACCTCGATCCTAGCACTGTATTCGATCAGGATTTAGCATCAGGGAAGTCTCCTTACCTTAGTCTACTTTATATTCGTTGACATGTGGACATGCCAAAGCTTTAAGTGTGGGGTGGGGGATGATTGTTGTTGTAAAAATTGTATAACTTCGTATGGTGTTGTTCTGTTGTTTGGTATTATTGGTTTATGTTAGTTAAATTCGACTTGGCCCAAAGACGGACACCTCTCGATGGGTCTCTTGAGGGATATAAGTCGAAAAAAAAAGATTTTCATTTGATTAGGTAGTGTATCAACTCCCCCTTGGTTTTTCTTTAGACCACGGTTCTTTTTCAAGGGTTTCTATTTGAACCGGGTGTAGTTAATTTTTTTTGTTTTTGTTTTGTTAGTTTAGAAAGTCTTGGGCGAGAAATGGAAATAGGGACCCTTAACTCTATGGTACCTTGAATAATACTCCTTTAGTGTGACACTTAGGCTCTTTAGTTGACTCAAAGAAGTGATTAAATTGTGTGTCCCTGGATGGCTCAAGTACTTAGAACGGAGTGTCTGATGATCCTAACTGAATTGAGTCATGTGTCGTGTGTGAGTGAGGTTTTCTGTATTCTATGTTAACAGCCAATGTCTAGAACTTGCCCTGTGTGTGTGCAAAGAGAAATGGTAGCCTTTTTTGGTCTGGAAAGTGATATAGACGTTTTTTGATTAACCCTTCTATGTATGCTTGTTCCCACCTAAATGTGTATACCCTAGTCAACCCCATTGAGCCTGTAGGCCTATTTTTCTTGGCAACCACATTACAAGCCTAACCCGCTTTGAATAGCCTATCTTGTTGCACCCTATCACCTCTTAGAAGCACTCAAAGTTTAACGGATATGGAAAAATATAATTGTGAGGTGGTTGGTCGGGCTGTTAAGTAGAATTAAGGGGACAAAGAAAACAAAAAGTGCACTGGTTGATAAATAATATTAGAGACCACCAGAAAAAGAAAAAAAAGAGAAGAGGAGCATCAAAATGGTGGCAGTTATTAAAAGAAAAAGTGTGCTTAAGAAGAAAAAAAAAGAGAAGGGGTTAACACAATAATGTAATGGTGGAAGGAAGGTGTGATAAAGTGAAGAGTTTAAAAGTACACAATGTAGTGGAGTGCTTAGAGAGGTGTAGTCACTGTACCTAGATGTATCCTACCCGTCCCGCAGCCAACATTACAATCAAATTAAGTCCTACTTGATTCTAGACCGAATAAGCTCGATTAGTCGAGTATTACACTACGGTCAAGCCTATGGTGTGTTGTTTGTGGCATAAGAATTTGTTCTGAGGGTGAGTGAAATGTTGTATTCCAATTTCTCAGTGTGTGATTTGTAAATGATATGATCCTCTTTTGCAGTGAGTAGGCACATGATTCTTGAAAGGAAGGTAAGTGTGGACCTCTGACTGAGAGTAGGAGAGTTGTTTAGGGGCATTGTGTGGCTAGAAAGGAGTCCACTCTTGAGGCGAGAAGGTTGCGCTGAAGTAGTCTATCCATGTGATTTATTCTTGGTATAGGGAGTAGGGAAGTGACCAAATGACGACTAGGCCAATAGAGTGTGGTTTGTTGCTAGAGGACTAGCAACATTTTAAGTGTGGGGTGTTGATAATAGGCTATATAGATGCTATTTACACTCCAATTGTGCCATATTTTATGGTTGTTTAAAAGGCTAAATGATAACAAAATACTCTAATTGGTGTTCTTTTGCTTTGTAGGGACTAATCCAAGTTAGGAAGATACTATGGAGTGTTTTGGAGTCAACAATATGGATATAAGGACAATCAAGAAGAGCCCAAACGAAAATAAGCAAGAAAGAGGCAAAGGAGGACTGGGCAAGAAGCCACCGCGACCGCGGTCGACCTCAGCTGGACCGCAGTAGGCCAAAAACATATGGCAGAATAGTTGTGTTTCACCCCGATCGTGCCGCGTTCTGCCGCGACCGCGGTGGACTGTGTAATTGTCCAGAAATTTTAGGACTAAAGTGTAAATCGGGGGAAACTTATTCTAACCTTTTATAAACTCAACAAACTCGCCCAAGCAAAGATTAAGCTTATTTTTAGACTGCTTTGGAGGAAGAACAAGTGTGAGAAAAGCAATCAACTATTAGAGTTTTTCAATCTTCTCTTTGTTATTCTATTTTGCACATTATGAATACTTTAGTGGTTTCATCTTGCTTTGTTATGAGTAGCTAAATACTTTGTCTAGGGTTTTGATGGAACTTGTTGAAGGATGAACTTCGTGTTATGTTAATATAGTTTGCCCGGTTTATTTTCTATTTGTTCAACTACGTTCTTGTTGTAGTCAATTGATAGGATCCTCAATTAGCTGTGCTTATTTAGTATGTATTACTCGGGAGAGAATGCATATTTAGGTAATTGTTGAACAACACCACTCCCAAAGTATACGAGGGATCAATAACTGAGGGCTTAAAGGCGGGATTAGGGATAACGAAGCCTTGGGTGCAATCTTCAGTGAGTTGTAATAAAAGCCAGCTAGCGTAACTCGAGAGAGTGCATCTAGTAAATTGTCGTGATTACTCGGGAGAGATTTACGGTAATAAGAGTGCTCATGATTGATAGAGACAGTTAGGCAAATCTATATGAAACATAACATGAAAGGATTCCATCAATAGAGGAAATCATAACCTTAGATCCTTCTCTTAATTGTTTACAACTTAATCATAGTTAGTCTTTATTTACTTAATTGCAGTCAGTTGTAGTTAGTAAAAATATCCTCAAGTGTTATTCAAAACATTTGAGAAGTTGATTACGTAGAATTTAGTGAGTCTAACAAGAGTAATTGATAGGTTAATTCCTTATGGGTTCGACTCTGGGCTAAATACGCAGATTATATTTGCAATGTCCGCTTAGTCCTTTTTATAAGGCATAGTTGGGCGTGATCATCTCCCCTTTTATTTTATTTGAACTTATTTGATTCGACAAGAGTTTAGGAAAAAAAAACCAAGACTTTTGGAACAGGGCAGAGTATTGTATTCTATTTTCTTGTATGGTTATTGCAGATTCTCTGTTCTTTTTGGGTATCATATTGACATATTGGAGAAGGTGTTGGCTAATGTTTAAAAATTACCATATTTTTCAATTTCCTTGCATAATTGTTGCAGATTGTGTTGGCTAACCTTTAAAAATTGCATCTTTTCTTTCTTGTATATTTATTGCAGATTTTTTATTCTTTTGGTATCATCAAATAGCAAGTTCAATTTGAAAATGATGTAACTGTTCATGTGCTGGAAGGCATTCCATTGCTGGCTGTTTTGTTTCTCTCAAATTCTTAACTAGACAGCAGGGACAAAGTCTGCACAGAAATATAGTATAAGCATTCTTCTTATTCTTCTTGCTTTATTTCAAGGTTAGTGAAGTCCTTCACTACTTGTATCACAGACGCCTGTGGATGTTATGAACATGAGCTGCTGTCTCCCATCTCCACCGGTGCTCTGTACATAATCAGATAGTCAATTATGTACTCACTATTTGTTGTTTGTACTCATCAACTGCATATATTATTAGGACTGAAAAAAAATTAGGTGTCATGTAGAAGCTAGCAAAGCAAACTTTGAACCACGATAAATCATAAAACAAAGAGAAATCTACCAAAAAAGACACAAACATTTAACGTGGTTCGGTCAACTGACCTACATCCACAACGGAGATGAACAATCCACTATAATAAAAGAGAGTACAAAATATCGAGAGAACAACCTCACGAAGAGGCAAACACAAGTGACACACTAACACTTATCCCGTAAAGTTCTCCCCCTAAACAAGACTCTCAAGCACCCTATGGCTACATTGTGGATGCTACTGAATGAGAATGAAGGATCCTCAATTAATAGAAATCCAAACCTTTTCCTACAAGAAAAAAGACTACCCAAATATTGAAGATTTATAATTTTCTTTTACAAAAAGAAAAACTCAATTAAGGTAAATATGTTGCCCTTTCCTTCAACGGATAGGAAAACCAAATATGGTAAGAAAATTATGACAAATACCTAACATATATTTAAGACGTCCAATAGTAGGGTTCCATCAGTACTGATGTAGTCAAGCACTTTAATACACAATTTTCTCATTTTACCTTGTTGTGAGGGTTAGAGTAAGGTTGGTATGGTATTTTGAGATTTGGATTTTGGGTGAAATTTGGTTGACACTCTTTGGAGATTTTCGAGAGGTTTAGTGCATCATCGCACTGTTCCAAAAAAAATTGCCCCGGTTTCAGTAGTGAGGAAATCATATTGAAATAGTTGGAAGACCGAACCCTGATGTAGGGTTGCTTACGTATCTTGCCAACGCAAGAGTTAGGTCAAAACGTAGTTCGGGCCAACTACTGAAATTATGAGATGTGTATGGTTGTCATGAATGAGTGATTGTTCTTTGAGAAGTGTGACTATGAATGAGAATTCTTGGGTGGATGGATGGAGACTGGTAGCGTTTGAACAAGAGAGTAGTAGGAAAGGAGAATGATTGTGTTAAAAGGAAAAAAACGTAGTTCTCAACTTTCCAAGAAGGTACCATATATCCTTTAGCAGTTATACGACACTTAAAATCATTTTTTTGGACCTTTGTTTCTTTAATACTAGATGAGGGCTGCCCGTGCTGTGCACGGGCCCGTTAGAATGACTGGAAAGAAGCTATGACAACCTACCAAAGAAATATGTATTACATAGTTTTTTACCCAATAAAGAACAAACATATCCTAGACTTTGCACAATTGGAAAATGTTTGCTCCCTTCTTGAAGCACAATATCTTGGCTCCTCTGATTCAATTCTGCCCTAACAAGAAGAAATATGTCAGAATTCATAGCTTATATAGAATTTATGCAAGTCCAGATTAAATTCAAGTATGCTGATAGTACTGTAGAACAGTAAATCGTAGTTGAAAAATCAACCATTAATCTTACTGCAATGCAAAAAGAACCTGTAGGCTTTATCTAATTTCTTGCTCTCTTGCATATCAATATTTGAAGTATGAGCTTACCACCTATTGCCATAACACATATTAATAAGTTATAATTTTCATTTCCCTTTAGTACGATAAATAAAAGGGGAACCAATACTGTGTTTTTTTACCTCTTCAAAGAGTTCATCATATGCCTACAATTGCAAGAAATTCTAATTTCTTATGAAATACAGTTTGTTTTCCATGTCAGTTAAAAATACAATCCAAGCCTATGGACTCAAATAGTTCCCAAAAAGGACTGGAATACTATCCCATAAGACATTAAAGAGTAGGTGAACAAAGAAACCTACAATCGGCAACTCATTTAGACCAAAACCGATCGCATCAAAACCCGATTGCCAATGTTTCCTTATTTTGAATAAAATAATATTTGGTTGATGCCTCTTATACCATAAAAGAAAAATAGAAAAGGAAAAATAAATATAAGGATTTAAATAAACTAAGGAGAGATGATTTGTAGTAAAGAAGAGTATGGATATTTTGCTTGTTAAGCGAAGTGACTCTCCCATTTTTAAATTGCATAATACTTTCCAAGCTAAGTTAATTGTCTATATTTAATAATGCATGTTAAGCTTCTTCTTGTGCCAAGTTTGTCATCAGTTTTTGATTATAATCATCAATCTTTAGCAATCTATAACTCGGATTGCCAATTACAAATATGGTATGTTGCATTCTTACTGTCAAATCTTTCCAGACAATCTTAAATGATCCAGGACCTTGTTTGTTTGTATCCTTGTTCTGTCATCTGCTACCAAATACAATTACGATGCCGCCTCTATGTATAAGTTATAGTATTAAAAGTACCACAAGTTCATATTTCAAATTTATGTTAGTAGAGGTGTTTATATGGTTTAGTTTTTGGTTTACACTCTCAAATCATCTTAATGGCCCATGTATGAGCATGTAAGTTAGAGATAAGACAAAGAAATAATCATTACACTTCCACAATTTAGATGGTCTCTATCTATATATTTACACATTAATAAAAACCGCCTAATTAATTAATAACTAAGCAGATTGTCTCTTTGTTTAACTCAGGAAAATCCAATGAGCTAAATGCATGCACTGAATAATTAATTAGCGATAAAATCACTTTTCTGAACAGAACCCCAAAAAAGAAGAATTGTTACTCACATTAGAAAGGCAGAAGATGTGCAATTTCCATCAGAATAGCGAACAACAGTGCAATAGTCACTTAAGCATTTATTTCCATCAGAGAGGCCAACAGCAGCAGAATGATTTCTCACATCTCCCACTTTGATTTCCTCTCTAAAACGGACTACTCTCTTTGTTGGTTCATCTGAACCTGCTGCTAACAGGTAGTTTACAGCATTTACATACAGGCTTCCTACAATACATAACCTTGATCATCCCATTAGGAATAAATGAAATAAAACCATAATTAAAACAAAGCAGTCCAAATTAGGAGCACAAATAACACTTTGATATAGTTACCAAACAAAGGGATACAAATCTGAATCAGACACCTATGAGAGATGATTTGTAGTACAGAAGAGTATGGATATTTTGCTGTTAAGCAAAGTGACTCTAATTTAAAATTGCGAAATACTTTGCAAGCTAAGTTAATTGTCCATATTTAATAATCCACTTTAAGCTTCTTCTCGTGCCAAATTTGTCATCAGTTTTTTATTGTAATCATTAATCTTTAGCAGTCTTTAACTCGGATTGCTATTTACAAATATGGTCTGTTGCATTCTTACAGACCTTGTTTGTCTGTATCTTTGTTCTGTCATCTGCTACAAAATACAATTAGTGATGTCGCCTCTGTGTATATGTTATAGTATAAAAAGTACCACAAGTGCATATTTCAAGTTTACATTAGTAGAGGTGTTTATATGATCCAGTTTTTGGTTTACACTCTCAAATCGTCTTAATGGCCCATGTATGAGCATGTAAGTTAGAGATAATACAAAGAAAGAACCCTTACACATCCACGATTTCGATGGTCTCTATCTATACATTCACGCATTAACAAAAACGCTTAATTAATGAACAGTTAAGCAGATTGTCTCTTTATTTAACTCGGAGAAATCCAAGGAGCTAAATGAATGCATTAAATAATTAATTAGCGATAAAATATCTTTTTTGAACAGAACCCCAAAAAAGAAGAATTGTTACTCACATTGGAAAGACAGAAGACATGCAATTTCCATCAGAATGGCGAACGGCAGTGCAATAGTCAGCATTTATTTCCATCGGAAATGCCAACGACAGCAGAATGATTTCTCACATCTCCTACTTTTATTTCCTCTCTAAAACGGACTACTCTCTTTGTTGGTTCATCTAAACCTGCTGCTAACATGTTGTTTACAGCATTTACATATAAGCTTCCTACAATACATAACCTTGATCCGCACATTAGGAATAAATGAAATAAAACCATAATTAAAACAAAAAAGTCCAAATTAGGTGCACAAATAACACTTTGATATAGTTACCAAACAAGGGGATACAAACCTGAATCAGACACCTATAATAAAATTGAAAAGGTGTAGGATACTGACATAATTTATAATTTTCAGAAAAGAAATTATCAAAATAAGTTTCATTCCACAAATTAAGCCTAAATTTCCTGAAACATCGAGATGGTACAAGATTTACCTAAATACAGCAGTAGTAAAGCTTCAAACTCCAGCCTATACTCGTAATTGTTAAAAATAAATAGCTGTGGTCCTAAAATGTAGCACATAAAGCAGCAACATAGACAATAATCAACAAATATGAGAAATGAAGAGCAATTTTATTTACTTTGTTATCTGTTGTTGATGTTTGGTCAGTTCGTTAAATGACAGTAGCTTAATGTAGCAACCCATGATGCATCAACTTTAATGCAAGAGAAGTAAGAGTTGACATGGCGATAAAAATGACTAATTTTGAACCTTTGTCAGCAGCATTTTTGGCACAGAGCGAGTGTATTTTTACTTTTTCTTCTAAATGTCCTATGAGACATCTAACACTATTAGCAAAACATGCTGATAATGAGTTTATACAGTCCCCAATACTGTTGCTATCTCATAAACTGAATTACTGAAGTAATACCAGAAATGACCACAGTGAGGCCTAGATCAAGACGTACACATGTAGAATCAGATTTTGCACCGAAAAGAAGGTACCATCTCTTTCAATTATGTCCTCTTCAACTGAGGCCAAGTCACAATTTGAGCAATTAGACATGTAAGAACCTTCTTTCTAAACTAAAAGAAAAAAGAAATATGTAAGAACTTATGAAAATTTTGAGGTCCTTTCTAGTAGAATGAGTTATCCTCTTCTACTAAGACCAAAATATAAATTATATGCATCTAAGTTCGAAGGTACGTTAAGAAATCTCGTAACTTAGGAGAAAATAGAGGTCCTTTTAGCAGAATAAGTCTGTTCCTCTTCGATTGAGGCTAAAGTAACGGTCTTGACATTTAAAGTGAAAGAAATCTATAAAATTTGACAAATCGTAGTTCCAAAATATAAGGCATGATTTCTTTAGTAGTTTAAAGAGACTTGCTTTTGTTCCACATAATTAATATGGAAGGAAACATACTTTGTCCAAATACTCATCTCAATTAAAATAAATCTTAGCAATTGAAGTACATTATTAGTGAAATCAAGTTAAAATGCTAGACAACTGAATGACATCTACGAAGATTAAATCATAGTCGGCAATTTTATAGCAATGAGAGTTCTTTGAGGGAGTTACCTACTTATCATACTTGGAATTATCTGACATAGATCCTTCTACTTTTATGAGGCAAACAGAGCAAGGTTTACAGATAAAGGGTTGGAACCTAGATATTCAGGCATAACGTCTAAACAATTTGGCTACATTAAAGTTCTTCACCACTTCATTATTATTTTCGTCTTGATACAGTGTTCCCTGTGCTGTAGTAGAAAAAGAGTATCTGCGTAGAAATATCAATATAAACATGTGAACAAATAATCAAAATACATGTTAAGCATACACCAAGAAAATATATTATGTAGCGCAAACATGCACCTACATAACTACCGAGAACCTAGCTCAATAACTATAGAAAGAAAGGGGAACTCACCAAAATTAAAAATATCGTTGAAGCCAAGACAAATTGGAAACAAAAGGAGTAAAATTTTAGAACAGTATCAGAACAAAGCCACGGGAGCAAAGGAAATAGCACAATCATTAAGGATGTGTTGAAAAAACAGAACAATGCCATTGAAGAAAGTGTGCGGAGGATTGAAAGAAAAGGATAGAAAAATTTGTGGTTTTAGCCTCCATTATTTTTTGGCAGAGAGCCTTGAGAGATATGGAAGAAACTTTTGTTTGTCAAGAAAGGGGAAATGAACGATGAAAACAATGAAGAAAGTGGAAGTCTAAGAAATGGGTTTAAAGGTGAAGCCAGCTGTCCCACATTAAAGGACTATAACTCATTACCAAAGTGCCCTTGAACAATAAAGATATTACTAAAGTGCCCTTCGTCGTACCACCAAAGCTTATAGTTAAAAAGTACTCCCTCTTTTCCAGTTTATGTGAACCTATTTCCTTTTTGGTCCGTTCCAAAAAAAATGAACCCTTTCTAAATTTGGTAACAATTTAGCTTAAACTTACAACTCTACCCTTAATGAGAAGCTTTGATAACCACAAAAATACTCTGGGCCCATTTGGACCTGTTTAGGACCACAAATTCTAAAAATCTTCATTTTTTCTTAAACTCGGTGCCCAGTCAAACAGGTTCACATAAATTGGAACGGAGGGAGTATGAGTTATGACATTATTCTGTTGTAACTTGCAATTTGACACATTTTTATCATTATTGACTTTCCTTACCCTAGCTTATTCTAATATGGTTACCCATAGCGGGGTGGGTAGTAAGAGGAAGATAAACAAACAAGGATATCAGAATAAGAAAGAGATGAGAAGATAGATATAGAAACTAGGCACAATATTGAATCTAATAGGCAATAATTGGTAAATAGAAACCAAATACCTTATATTAGGAAATCTAACAGAGCACCTTAGCTATATGGAACCCTCAATTAAGAGGCATAGAATTAAACGGTGCTTGCTTGAGGATTCAATGGTGCTTGAAAAATGCCTGGCAGAAATCTGGACATTCTGCAGTCGCAGATTTGGCTTCTTTCTCACATCCTGCAGTTGCGGAATGAGAACTGTGGTCGCGGTTTCGGCTGGAACTTTGAGCATCTTTGAACTCTTGGGTCTTGGCTTCGTTCTCTTGAACTTCCCCTGTAGCATGTTGCAGACCTTCATTGCTTCTTTCCTTTATCTTTTAAAGTATACCCAAGCTCTTTATGGATGCATGAAGGCTTCATGCTTATGATAGCTACCTTGGGTGTTGTATACACAGAGAACATGCATGCAGTGCCACGTTAATCATAGGTCACGGTCTTTTGATTTTAGCCAGTAACAGGTCAGCGACAATTTGGTGATCGTTACCTACTTAATTCTAATGTATTTTCAGGTTTATTTGTCTCTTCCAGAGGGGACTGCTTCTGTGGTTGCGCATCTTCCGGAAGGGACTGCTAGTCTTAGTGTTTACTTGTCGAACAACTATTTGATAAAATCAATTTAAGGTTGAGGAGTGATGCTAGAGAAGTATTGATCACACTCAACTATGCCTTATAAAAAGAACAATGCGGTCGTTGCAAATATAATTCGGTTTACAAATCCGGAGTCGAATCCCACAGAGAATTAACCTATCAATTACCTTTGTTGGAACCACTAAATTCTTTATAATCAACTTCCTCAAACTTTGTAAACAATAATTGGTGGTATTTCTACTAACTAAGATTGCAAGTAAATAAATAAACAACTGTAAACTAAATATGCTGGGTTGTAAATAATAATGAGAAGGTTCTAAGGTAATGATTTCCCCTATTGATGGAATCCCTTCCGGTTATGTTTCATATAGATTCACCAAAATATCTCTATCAATCATGAGCACTCTTTTTACCGTAAATCTCTCCCGAGTAATCGCGATAATTTACTAGACGCACTCTCCCGAGTTACGCTAGCTGACTTTGTTTATTACAGCTCACTTTAGATTACACCCAAGGCTTCGTTATCCCTAATCCCGCCTTTAAACCCGCAGTTATAGATCACTCTCGTACTTTGGGAGTGATGTTGTTCAACAATTACCTAAATATGCACTCTCTTCCGAGTTATGCACACTAAATAGGCACAGCTAATTGAGGATCCTGTCAATTAACTACAATAAACACATAATTGAACAAATAGAGATTAACCGGCAAACTATATGAACATAATCAAGAAGTTCATCCTTCAATAGGTTCCATCAAAACCTTAGACTAAAGTATTTAGCTACTCATAACAACTTGAAGAGAAACTACGAAAATATTCATCATGTAAAATTGCAAGAAAAAGAAGAAATAAAGAATTATGATATTTTGGGTGATCTCTCACACTTGTGTTTCTTGCCCAAAGTACTCTCCAAACAAAATCTGCCCTAATGAGGCCGAAATCCTACTTTTTATAAGGGTTTTACACCAAGTTTTCCCGACTTGACACTTTTGTCCCTGGCTATTTCGCGTTTTGCCGCGGTCCCACCGCGGTTACACCGGGACCGCGGCCAAATGGGTTCTCTGAATCTGCAACTCTACTCTGCCGCGGTCCTACCGCGGTTACGGTCTGACCGCGGCAGGTCAATTTCAGCACTTCTTTGACTTTTCACTTGGTGCATTTCTTGGGCATTGTTTGATTGGCCTCCTTTTCTCCGTAATTGATCCCAAACTTGCTCCATCGACTTCTTTCGTTGGATATAGTCTGCAAAGCATGAAAAGCACTAATCAGAGCATTTGGTTATCACTTTTTATAATAAAGCTATACAAAAATATGGTTCTTTAGGGTCTAATTATAGTCTAATTCACCTATTATCAACACCCCACACTTAAATCTTTGCTCGTCCTCGAGTAAGTTGAACCACACTTTTAGGCCTATTCATTAGATGCATTACCTTTTTTATGTCACACCTGCTATTATGAAAGAACAACCTAAGTAGTGCAACAGCCACACCTCAGATGAAGACTCTAATGCCATGCCACACTCGTGCTTACTCTATGTACTCTAACAGAAGTGAAGACTTGCTTTTCTTCTTGAGTTCAATGCCCTCACATCACATTTTTGAGAGAAGTTCCACATACATGAAATCAAACAACAAGTAACTATAGAATAAACGAATTAACTCACTCTCAGCAAAGAACATTCATATGCCACACAGATACACCATAAGCTTGCTCTTAGTGTAATACTCTACTAATCGAATTGTTCAGTCTAAGATCAATAGGGCTTCATTTGGTTGTAATGTAGGCTACGGGACGGGTAGGATACATTTAGATATGATAGTGACTACATCTCCCTAAGCACTTTAATACATACATTTTCTCAATTAAACTTCATCCTTATGTCAAGCCCAACTCCACCTTCACATCAATTTATATTACCCCATACTTCTTTAAGCACATTTACATCAAGAGCCACCACTTATCTAGGAGTTTTTATGCTTATTTATTTTTTTATTTTTTTTCAAGTGGCTCTTCCTTTTTTTCAAAACAGTGCACCTTTCTCCTTATTCAACTAGTTCCACTCGAAAGCTAACCGATCACCCCTCACTTTAACTTTTACAAGGTTCATAACCATTCAAGTGCTCATGAGAGGTGAAAAGGTTCAAATAGATGGTTAATTCAAACAAATGGGTAAGGCTTGTAATGTGGTTACCAAAGAAAAAGGATTATAGGCTCAAAGGGGTTAACTATGGTAATGTGTAACAGGTGGATTATTATTATATAGGCATAGGCTACACAAAGAAATGCCTAAATCATCTCTAAGACCAAACAACTACTATTTTGCTTTGCACACACACGGGGCAAGTTCTAGGTATCGCATGCAAGCATAGAATACGTGTATAACTTCACACACACTTGGCATATAACTCAATCCAAATTAGTTTGTCAACACATTCACATGAGTGTTCAAGCAAGACAGGGTGTGCAAAATTAAGGCATAAGATTAAGAGTCTACACATGAGCCTAGGCGTCGCACCCTCAAGTTCGTTTTAAGTATTTGCAGGTATGTACACCATGGGTTGCATTCTTGCCCAACCCATCTTGGCCCAAAAAAAATCCTAAGGGTCCTAAATTCTATTAAAGAAAAATCTACCTAACCCGGTTCAAGAAAAACCCTTGGAAAAGAATCGCGGTCAAAAGAAAAACCAAGGGGGAATTACTACACTACCTAAAAAGAAAATAATTTGGCTTTTTGATTAGACTACTTCCCTCAAGAATACTGTCTAGGTGGTCTGTCATCAGGAAGAGTCTCCTACCTTTTCTAGTTTTTTTTTCTTAATATCCGACTCTAGCCCTCAAGAGACCCGTCGACAAGTGTCCGTCGTTGGGCCGAGTTGGTTACATCTAAGCTGCATACACAACAACACATATATACACTAACAACAATATATACATTAAGTCTCCCACCCCACACACAAAGAGTATGGCATGTCCTCATGTCATAAAACAATTTAAAGCACAGAAGGGTAAGAGGACTTCCCTGGTCATCATTCGGAATCAGAGACGGTGTTGGGATCCACGTGACAGGCCCTCCCTAGAGCCCGGAACCAAGCCATCACCCAGCTCTCAGACCTAGCCTGCCGTCTAGACATGGCATCCAAACGAACATGCAGGCTATCCACAGAGGAGCGAAGTTCTGCCACGTCTTCTTCCACAGAAGTCAACAAGGGTCGGCTGGTGTATGATCTAGAGAACTCCGCCCCAGTATGGGGTTGCCTTGAGGAACCAGCTGCATCATAAGACCTCCGGGGTGGTGCCATGGGCGCTGGGGCATCATCATTATCGTCCAGGTCAATGTGTGTAGGTGCATCTCTACCCACTTTGATCTTTGACGCTCTGAAAGTTGTTCTTAGGGGTAAAGTGCCATCCATAGGATTGACTGGGACATTAACCATCAAACATAACCTCGTCACAAGTGAGGGGAAGTAAAACCCCTTAGTCATCAGAGGCGACCGGAGGATCATTTCATCTCCAATGATTTTAGCAATATCAATGTCCTTCCTGGTCACGAAGCACCAAACCAGTAGAGCCCGCAAGCTGTTCACATCTGTTGTGTTGCCCGTGGGCAACAATCTGCTACAAATCATGGTGAACCAGCACTTAGCTTCCCATGTGAACGACTTGGAATGTAGGGTCATGTTTTCCTGAATCCAAACTGGCCTTCCCCCTGAGCATATGGCGTCAATCAGAGTGCCCCAATCGACCCCTGGAGAATTGTGGTAATAATCATTGGCTCCAGTGAACGGAGGCAGCTGCAGGACCTGGTGAATTTTCTGGACTGAGGCATCTACTACTTGGCCCCGCACAATCACAGACCGGCACATATGTTTCGGGCAATTCGCGTAGAACTTCCGGACTATCATTGGGTTTGCCGTGTCAGGTTCATCGAACAAGTACTCCATCCCTCGCCGGCGGATTTCTTCGTACATGTCCGTCTTTTCAACTTGGAGGGCGGCCCTATCAATACCAATCTCCGGGATAAAGTTTTTAGTTGCTTTCGCAACCTGTCCTGGGCCTCCTCGGACGTGAACCGGGTGGCATCATAAGTGAGCACGTCGGAAGTACTTTCTGAGTTCCTTCACTTCTTACGTGCCATCGTACCTGCAATCAGTTCATTAAAACAATCAGGGCCAGCCAAACATATGCCAGTCGGATGGATACTCAGACTTCGCCACCCGCTGGCACCAAACCATTACCCAACGTGGACAATATCCACTATTGTCCCCACATCACTTATCAATGATACAATTTCGCCCTATAAAACCCCACCACGAGCTTTCATCAATACATACAGTTAAATGCTACCACCACTCACCCCACACATAAATTATCAAGTAGAATTACACCCCACACTTATACAAAATAACCCCAAACACCAACTACAACGCCAACTTGGAGTCTAAAACCCCAATGCAACCAAAATCAAGAATTATCTACAATAATCACTACATAATGTAAAATACATATAACATAAGGAAAAGTAGAACAACTTACTTGAGGATTACTGTGGAGTCTTGAAAAAAGAAAAGAAAAGAAAAAAAAATTGGGGGGTGGCTGCTGGGTAGGGGGTGGGCGTTTTTTTTGGGGAGGGGGGGGGGTTTATTTGGGTGGTTAGGGTTTGGACAATAGTGATGGGAAGAAGAAGAAAGAAGAGAGAGTATGTTTTTGGGAAGAAGAAGAAGAAGAATGAAAAGTGGAGACGAAGAGAGGATTTGGGAGGAAGATGAAGAAGAGCAATGGAAGAATTTAGAGTTGGGAGGAAGAAGAAGAAAAAATGGGGAAGAGGATGAGAGAAGATAGAGAGAATAGAGAGAAGAAAAGGGGNGGGGAGGGGGAGGGGGTTTATTTAGGTGGTTAAGGTTTGGACAATAGTGATGGGAAGAAGAAAGAAAAAAGAGTATGTTGTTGGGAAGAAGAAGAAGAAGAATGAAAAGTGGAGAAGATTTGGGAAGAAGAAGAAGAAAAATAATGGAGAAAGTGAGAGAGTTTGGAGAGAAGATAGAGAGAAAAGATAGAAAGAATAGAAGGGAAAAAGGGGGGGGGGGTTGTCGGTTGAAATAGTGTGGTTGGGGTTGTGGGTAGGGTAGGGTAATTAAGGGGGGGGGAAGAGAAAAAAAAATTCCGATGCACGTACCTGGGCCCGTTTTGGTCCACCGCGGTCCTCCCGCGGTTAGGCCGCGACCGCGGTGGAAAAACTTCAGAGAGGGGCCTCCACGGCGGTTACGCCGCGACCGCGGTGGGATAACTTCAGAGAGGGGTCTCCACCGCGATCCTACCGCGGTTACGCTGCGACCGCGGTGGACCCGTTACTAGCTGCCTATTGCTGGGGTTCTGTTCATTGTTATGCCCCTTAGGCACTATTTTTACCTCTTTTAAGGCCTACCTTACCCATGGTATGTCCAGGCTCGTGATGCAACGACCTCCGCACTAACCTGCATAAATACAACATGTTAGAAATTCTACTAGTCCAACTTTTTTTTAAAGATATTACAAACTACACTGACAACACATTCGTGGGTCGCCTCCCACGCAGCGCCTGATTTAACGTCGCGGCACGATGCACGTGAGCGCATTTAAGGCTCGCTCGACCTCTGAGGTTCAGTCAGGTGGATCTCAGACCCTTCCTTTGGTTCGTTCATGCCCACTATAGTTTTAATCTCTGCCCATTGACTCTAAATGTATGAGAGTCTTTCTCAGCGGCGATCTCTACAGTACCTGAGGGGAATACTTCAACCACTCGAAACGGTTTAGACCATTTTGACTTAAGCTTACTAGGGAACATCCGCAATCTTGAGTTATAGAGCAATACCATGTCCCAGGGTTTGAAATGTCGCTCAACAATGTTCTGGTCATGTAACCTCTTCATTCTTTCCTTGTACAATCTTGTGCTCTCAAAAGCAAGATGTCTGAACTCGTCAAGCTCATGCAACTCAGTGATTCTAGTTGTGCCTGCAGCTTCAATATCTAAGTTCAACTGCTTCAATGCCCACCACGCTTTATGTTCAAGTTCAACTGGCAGGTGACAGGCCTTTCCAAACACCAACTTATACGGTGACATACCAATTGGTGTTTTAAACGCGGTCCTGTAGGCCCAGAGTGCATCATCTAGCTTCCTCGCCCAATCAGTTCTTGTGGCGTTCACAGTCTTGGTCAACATACTCTTGATTTCTCTATTGGACACTTCCACCTGCCCACTAGTTTGCGGGTGATACGGAGTAGCCACCTTGTGGCGCACGTCATACTTAGCAAGCAACTTTTCAAAGGCTTTATTACAGAAGTGAGTGCCTCCATCGCTGATAATCGCTCATGGTGTCCCAAATCGGGTGAATATGTTCTTCTTCAGGAATCCCACCACTACTCTTACATCATTAGTGGGTAACGCAGTAGCTTCTACCCACTTGGACACGTAGTCCACAACAACCAGTATGTATTTATTGCCAAATGAGCTGACGAAGGGGCCCATGAAGTCAATCCCCCAGACATCAAACACTTCCACCTCTTGAATCGGGTTCATTGGCATCTCGTGGCGACGGGAAATGTTCCCGGTCCTCTGACATTCATTGCAGCCCTTCACCCATAGGTGCGCGTCTCTAAATACTGTTGGCCAAAAGAATCCGGCCTCAAGCATTTTCGCAGCTATCCTGACCCCTCCAAAATGTCCTCCATATGCTGATGCGTGACAAGCATGCAAAACAGAAGATTGTTCTATCTCGGGGACACACCTCCGGATCATATTGTCAACACATATTCTAAACAGATAACGCTCGTCCCAATAATACATGCGACTATCACGATAAAACTTTTTTCTTTGGACAGATGAAAGGTCGTGAGGAATTATACCACTGGACAGGTAATTAGCAAAGTATGCGTACCAAGGCACTTCCTCAAGATTAGTAGCGAGCAGCTGCTCGTCTGGAAATGTTTCCAGGATCTCTTCGACCTCGATTGCTTTTTCAGCTCCTTCAAGTCGTGATAGATGATCAGCGACTTGATTTTCTGTCCCTTACGGTCACGAATTTCGAGGTCGAATTCTTGCAACAGCAGCACCCAACGAATCAGGCGCGGCTTAGACTCCTTTTTCTCAATTAGATACCTGAGAGCTGCGTGGTCAGTATATACAATTACCTTGGAACCAATCAGATATGATCGAAACTTGTCGAAAGCAAACACCACGGCCAACATTTCCTTCTCAGTCACAGTGTAATTCCGCTGGGCTCCACTCAGCGTTCTGCTAGCATAGTATATTGGATGCATCAGCTTGTCTTTCCGCTGTCCCAGCACTGCCCCTATTGCGTAGTCACTAGCGTCACACATGAGTTCGAACAGTTGCTCCCAGTCGGGGGCGACTATGATAGGTGCTGTGACTAGCCTCTTTTTCAGCTCCTCAAATGCGACCCTGCAATTATCAGAAAACAAGAAGGGGTGATCTTTTTCTAACAACTTACAGAGAGGGTTGGCGATCTTAGAAAAATCCTTTATGAATCGCCGATAGAAACCGGCATGCCCGAGGAAGCTTCTGATTGCTTTGACCGAAGTTGGAGGGGGTAGCTTTGCTATCATATCTACCTTGGCACGATCCACCTCAATTCCTTTGCTTGACACCCGGTGTCTCAAGACTATGCCCTCTTGTACCATAAAATGATACTTTTCCCAATTCAGAACCAGATTAGTCTCGATACACCGCTTCAGCACACGAGTCAGATTTATCAGGCACTCATCAAATGAGTTCCCTACCACTGAGAAGTCATCCATGAACACCTCCATTATATCCTCTACCATGTCAGTGAATATGGACATCATGCACCGTTGGAATGTGGCGGGTGCGTTGCATAGGCCAAAGGGCATCCTCCGGAAGGCATAAATGCCATACGGGCAAGTAAAAGAGGTCTTCTCTCTGTCCTCTGGTGCAATGGAGACCTGATTGTACCCGAAGTACCAATCCAGAAAATAGAAATGTGTCCTCCCTGCCAATCTGTCTAACATCTAATCAATAAAGGGAAATGGGAAGTGATCTTTCCGGGTGGCTAGATTTAACTTTCGATAGTCCATGCAAATTATCCAGCCCGTGACGGTTCTTGTAGAGATCAATTCATTCTTATCATTCTTGACTACCGTCATGCCACCCCTTTTTAGGAACACATTGAACTGGGATAACCCAGCTGCTATCAGAGATTGGGAAAATGATTCCCGCATCTAACCACTTGATTACTTCTTTCTTCACCACTTCCTTCATATTGGGGTTCAGCCTTCTTTGGTGTTCCCTGGAAGGTTTGTGTCCCTCTTCCAGTAGAATTTTGTGCATACAGCAGGTGGGGCTGATCCCCTTTATGTCTGCCATGGTCCACCCAATGGCAGTCTTGCACTCCTCCAGTACCTGCAATAGTTGTTGAGCCTGCACATCTAACAAACTAGATGAGATAATAACAGGTAATGTGGAGTTAGGTCCAAGAAATTCATACCTGAGATGGGCGGGCAATGGCTTTAATTCCAGCTTTGGTGGTTCTTTGATGGATAGCTTGGCTGGAGGAGTTTCTCGATTTTCGAAGTGCAAGGGCTCAAACTCTAGGGGTCTATCCCAGAACCCTCTACCCTCTAACGCCAACACCCATTCCGCTAGATCCTCTCCATTTACCTCATCCAAATTCATTAGACATGCAGCAAGGGGGTCCTCAATAGTCAGCCTTTCATCATCAGTCTCTACAATTACATCCACGACATCAATAAGAGAGCAATTGGCGAATTCACTTGGTCGCCTCATAGATTTCTGCATATTGAATGTTATTTCTTCATCATTCAGTCTCATCTTGAGCTCCCTAGTCTCACAATCAATTAGAGCTCTCCCCGTGGCCAGGAATGGTCTTCCCAAAATTATGGGAATCTCTTCATCCACCTTACAGTCTAGGATCACAAAATCTGCAGGGAATACAAATTTCCCTACCTGAATCAGCACATCGTCTAGGATTCCAGAGGGTCGTTTTACAGTCCTGTCAGCAAGCTGCAACAACATAGAGGTGGGTCTAGCTCTTCCAATGCCCAACCTCTTATAAATTGCTAGGGGCATAAGATTGATGCTGGCCCCTAGATCACACAGTGCCTTAGCAAAAGCAAAATTACCAATAGTGCATGGAATTGTAAAGCTCCCTGGATCAGACAGCTTTTCCGCAATTGGTCTAGTCACCACTGCACTACAGGTCTGAGTAAGAGTAACTGTGGCCAAGTCTTGAAAATCAAACTTTCGGGACATCAAGTCCTTCATCATTTTTGCATACCCAGGCATCTCCTTCAAAGCTTCAATTAATGGTATATTTACCTGGATTTGCTTTAGCATTTCAAAGAACTTCTTGTATTGCTCCTCCTTTTTGTACTTAGCCAGCCTTTGGGGGAAGGGTGCAGGGGGTCTCTTCTTCCCAATCACTTGGGACTGATCTTTCTCAGCTGCTACATCAACTACTGGCTCCTGGACAGTTTCAGCTTCCTTCTCGGTCTCATTCTGCATGCTCTTTTCTTCTTGAGCAGGCTGGACTGTCACCTCTGCCAGTTTCGTTGATTCATCCAGCTCGATGGGCAATGGTATGAGTGTTTCAGCCCGTCTAGCTTCTCGAGCCCTTTCTTGCTCTCCATCCAGATCTCTGCCATTACGTACACTCACCGCCATCAGCTGCTTCGGTCCCTGATCTTTTGGATTTATCTGAGTGTCTGTAGGTAGTGTCCCATGAGGACGATTGTTCAGAGACATCGAAATCTGGCCCACCTGTACCTCAATATTTTTGATTGCTGCATCATGTGCATCGACTCTCTCATTAATTTTGCTATTAGACCCATAACCTGCTGCATTCATTGCTTCAAGTCTGAAAA
>NW_017670479.1:223090-230916 GCF_001879085.1 Nicotiana attenuata
CTGTACTGCTGATTTTGTTGACCCCAATTCTGACCACCCTGTCTCTGGCAGCCATAATTAGACACATAGTTCATGTCTTCAGGGTAGTGATGATGATCGTGTTCTGCATTCCACTGATTACCAACTGACTGACTAATGCAAGATGCGCACAAGCCCCCATTAGTAGTATCAACAATATGTACATACTGTTTCTGCCCTGACTCTTCCACCTTTTTGGTGAGTATGCTCATCTGTGTCAACAAGGTAGCCATATTTTCAGCCATAGAATTGGATGGATCTAAAGGCACTGAGTGCACCACTGGAGTGATAGGTGCATTTCTGGTTATCCATCCCGAATTCTGTGCCATCTTGTCGAGCAGACTCTGGCCCTCTCTCCATGTTTTGCTCAAGAATGCCCCACCAGCTGAAGCATCAACAATGTTCTTTACGCTATCTGACAATCCCATGTAGAACCGCTGCCCCAACATTAGATCTGGAACACCATGGTGTGGACATATGACCAGCATCCCTTTAAAATGCTCCCATGTTTCATGCAAAGTCTCCATCGGTCTCTGTTTAAAGCTCAAAATCTCATCAATTTGTTGAGCAGTTTTGTTGGGTGGATGGAACTTGTTGTGAAATTGCTTGACCAGTTCATCCCACGTTGCTATAGAATTTACGGGGAGTGAATTCAGCCAAGTCTGGGAAGCTCCTGTCACTGAGAATGGAAACAATAACAGTTTGATTGCTTCCGGAGTTACATTGGGTTGCCTTTGGGTTTTGTAGATAGACAGAAAATTCTTTAAGTGCTGCTGAGGATCTTCAACTTGTGACCCCGAAAATAGTCCCTTATTCTGCAACAAGTGCAATATGTTATTCGTGATTTGGAATGACTCAGCCTGTATCTACGGGACTACTATCGCTGTGGATAGATTCTCAGCTGTGGGCTGTGCCCAGTCATATAGAGCAGCCTCTGGCGCTGGCGCTATTGGTGCTGCTGGGTTTTCCTGGTTATCTCCCATGTTTGTTTCGAATTGTGCAGTTGTTGGTTGTTGTTTGTTTTGTCGGTTGGCCCGATTTAAAGCCCTGAAAAATTTCTCGGGATCTGATAATGCTTCTAATACTTCACTAGATCTCGATGACTTTCTAGGCATGCACCTGTGTAACCGAGTCAACAAACGTTAAAATTTCAATGTAAAAATTGGGTATAGAGAAAACTGACTATACTAAGAATTTTTGTACTTCTTTCAATTGTAATTGATAACACTGTTAATTCCCCGGCAACGGCGGCAAAATTTGATCACGCCCAACTATGCCTTATAAAAAGGACAATGCGGTCGTTGCAAATATAATCCGGTTTACAAGTGCGGAGTCGAATCCCACAGAGAATTAACCTATCAATTACCTTTGTTGGAATCACTAAATTCTTTATAATCAACTTCCTCAAACGTTGTAAACAATAGTTGATGGTATTTCTACTAACTAAGATTGCAAGTAAATAAATAAATAATTGTAAACTAAATATGCTGGGTTGTAAATAATAACGAGAAGTTCTAAGGTAATGATTTCCCCTATTGATGGAATCCCTTCCGGTTATGTTTCATATAGATTCACCAAAATATCTCTATCAATCATGAGCACTCTTTTTGTCGTAAATCTCTCCCGAGTAATCGCGATAATTTACTAGACGCACTCTCCCGAGTTACGCTAGCTGACTTTGTTTATTACAGCTCACTTTAGATTACACCCAAGGCTTCATTATCCCTAATCCCGCCTTTAAACCCGTAGTTATAGATCCCTCTTATACTTTGGGAGTGGTGTTGTTCAACAATTACCTAAATATGCACTCTCTCCCGAGTTATGCACACTAAATAGGCACAACTAATTGAGGATCCTGTCAATTAACTACAATAAACATGTAATTGAACAAATAGAGATTAACCGGCAAACTATATGAACATAATCAAGAAGTTCATCCTTCAATAGGTTCCATCAAAACCTTAGACTAAAGTATTTAGCTACTCATAACAACTTGAAGAGAAACTACGAAAATATTCATCATGTAAAATTGCAAGAAAAAGAAGAAATAAAGAACTATGATATTTTGGGTGATCTCTCACACTTGTGTTTCTTGCCCAAAGTACTCTCCAAACAAAATCTGCCCTAATGAGGCCGAAATCCTACTTTTTATAAGGGTTTTACACCAAGTTTTCCCGACTTGACACTTTTGTCCCTAGCTATTTCGCGTTCTGCCGCGGTCCCACCGCGGTTACGCCGGGACCGCAGCCAAATGGGTTCTCTGAATCTGCAACTCTACTCTGCCGCGGTCCTACCGCGGTTACGGTCTGGTCGCGGCAGGCCAATTTCAGCACTTCTTTGACTTTTCACTTGGTGCATTTCTTGGGCATTGTTTGATTGGCCTCCTTTTCTCCGTAATTGATCCCATACTTGCTCCATCGACTTCTTTCGTTGGATATAGCATGCAAAGCATGAAAAGCACTAATCAGAGCATTTGGTTATCACTTTTTACAACAAAGCTATACTAAAATGTGGTTCTTTAGGGTCTAATTATAGTCTAATTCACCTATTATCAAGTATAAATTGTCATCCTTCTATTAAACTAGATAATCTTGCCCATGTTTCGCGTGGGCCCAACAACTTGCAGTCTAGATGATTTTGTTCATTCTCTAACAAATTTCTTCTAACTTGCGTCTGCAACCTTGAAGCTTTGGATTAATTGAGGCAAAAATAACACAAGTGTGTGGCCTTAATATACTGAACCATAAATGAAACCAATACAACAACAAACAGAAGACAAAATAGGATACAACATGATTTGTTTTATCAATTGAATCATGTCTACAAAAAAAGAATGAACGAAGAGTGCCGTGATTTGTTCATAAAAACTGTGGTACTTGTGATTGAAGAGTTGATGACATCCCAGCATTTGTATCTTTGTAAATGGATGGCAGGCTCTCTTGAGCTCTGCAAAATAGATAAGAATGAGCTACTGTTAAGCAACATACATGAATTTTTAGATCAACGGTTTATATAATTCTACTAATTAGCTCCAATTTTAAGTGTATCAGCAATTGCTATGATTTTTTGAAACTATGAGAAGTCCATCCAGATGCCTGACAATAAGGTTCTTCTTTAGCTCTCAATCTCATCCAATCCAATCCAATCAAATATCATAGTCAAAACTAATCTGAACCTGCTTTTACAATTTGACATTTAAATATCCGGAAAGAACAATAGCTTCTTTAGCCAAGTCTAAACCCTTCCTCTCCTCTTCAAAAGTATGGCAAATGATTTCCAATAAATGGTCTGTTCCAAGCTACTGTTATCTTCAAGTTCACTTAGGTGATATTGGATATGGACTATCGTGTTTAAATGTACTTGTACCAAGCATTGTACTAAACATTGTCTGATTCTATATTTGTTTACTTTTCTTGTTATAGATAAATTGTCGTAATTAATTTATTGCATCCAATGCAAAAGAATGTTATCAGCCTTACAGTCATCGTTAATTAAACAAAATGTAAAATCTTTGATGGGTTTAAAGAATACACTTGTTTTTCTTTTTAAATTCTAGAGCATGCAACTTTTTTTTAAAATTTATTGAACGTTAAATCAAGTTAAAGACAATGTGTTGTAGTTAGCTCAACTCTCTTCTACTATTGTCCGCCTCTCCAAATCATTCATTATTAGTTCTAAATAATTTTGTGCATCTTACCGTTCACTTATAGTGGATTGTATGACATATCCAAAACTCGAATTTAGAGCATCGGAAAGTTTAGGTTCTTAAAAAATGTTTGAACTAAATCTTGGAAAAAAATTATTTTCTTCCAAAATGCAATTCTGTTATAATTGGTTAAATTTTCTTATGTAGTCCAATATAATCTCAAAAGGTCATATTTTAAATTAAAAAGAGCAATTTAACTTTAAATTTCTTTTATTTTCCTTATTCAAACTTTTTTTTTAATAATTATTTAGTTAACCATGTAATCCATTAGTTATGCCAACTTAAACCCCACTTATACCGAAATACCAGTTATATTCTTGAACACTTCATTGCCAGAATTTTTAAATCCAAATAATTAAATTTAAATTAATTTTAATCTACATCCAAGAAAAAGTAAGATCAATTTTAATTCAGGGAAATAAGGTTTTTTAGTATACCACGGTATGAAATTTATTTTCAAGAAGCAAAATATTTGCAGCACATGTGCCAAAAATAAGTTGGAGCTGACAATTGAAAATTTGTGAAAGTATGTGTCACTGTCATGTGACATAAGCAACTATGATTGCCTTTTTAGGTATTGAAAGAAGGCTGATGTATTTGTTGGATTTACGAATGTGTGCAAGTACATTTATTGTAATAAAGTGCAAAAGGTGGGGCGAAATGAGACTTCAAAAAAGAACTGCAACTATCCATTACCGGACAAGAACACAACTGTTTCACCAAAGAAATAATATTTTGGATAAAACTAGAATTTGAGATAAAAAATCGGGTTACTGATAATCAAGAGACCAAAAATAATAATAGGCTTTCTGAGAATAATAATAAAGCAGTAAACAAGTTTTTTATTTCAGTATGATGTCAATGATGCCCTTTTCCCAATACAACTTCCTCCTTTTATAGTTGATTCTAAGTAAAGGAATGAAACCTAAGCTTTAATGAGACAATTATGGACAATAAATGACATTAAATGAGCCGTTACACAATCATTCCTATTAAATACCAATTTTCTAACGTATCAGGTATTTAATACTGAATTTGGACTCCTTTTTATCTTCAGATCCATGTCTTCAATGCCTTTCGACCCACTGGCTTTAAATGACTTTGAATTGGTACGAGACTCGTGTCTAAACTGCTTCTCGTGCCTATTTCACTTCCTCTTCCCGTACCTGTCATCTCCCGTACCTTTTTCCCAATTGTTACGCTATGACCACTTGTCCAGTCCACGTGTCACGCCACGTCATCTTCAATATAAATTCAACTTTTTTCCCAATACAGATAGTCCCCCCACTTTCCATTTATTTATCAATTAAATAATTGGAAAGTGGATCTTCATAAAAAAGGAATTTTTGCCATAATCAATGCGTATGACAATATTGACGTCTCAATTGTCTTTTCCATTTAATGTTCTGTCCATGTGTCACCTTTTGATTGATTCTGCTATTTTGCACCCTTTTTCAAGGCTTCGTTACTCCCACTATTCACGAAGTGATAGTTGCCTTTATTATAGGCTTTCCATCATTACTCTTCTAAGTTTGACGGTTGCCATCATATACATACTTAACCTTTTCTTCCTTTGTCTTCTTCTCCATAAATCTTTAGCAAACGTTTTCTTCCTTACTTTTGCTCTCCTTCGATTCATCTTTGCTCAACAATGGCGTCTCCAAACCCTAACCCTAAAAGAGTTCCAATTTTAGACAAATTCCCCAATACTCCTGTTAGACATAGGAGAGACAGAGGAGGCAGACTTCGTACAGGGTTAGAATCTACTCGAGGCGGCTCTTCTGGTTCTTCTTCTAGGAGTTCTATTCTGAAAACTCCTTCTTCTAAAGGTAAAGAAATTCCTGATTCTTCTCGAGAACCTTTAGTTGATGAAATCGTACCAAATGATTTATCTTTTGTAAGTGATAGACAATCTCTTCAAAAGCAAGTTGCTGGTTTAGAAAAAACTGATACTTATCCTATATTAGTGACCGAACTTACAATCCCTACCATCAGAGGAGATTGTAACTGGAAAAATAGTCTTCGAATGTCAATTCCTTCCATAAATCAAAGAATTTCTTCTTTTAGGATTGGGTACTCTTTTGTTTATACTTACCCTTTTACTTTGGGTTTTAGTCCCCCAATTGACCAATCATCCTCGATTTTTGCCGTTTCTTAATTATTTGGTTTGGCCCAGTTGGTTCCTTAGTATGGAGAGCAGTCGGCTTGTTTGAGATAATCTTTCTTACAAAAAGCCAATGTTTATTTTCACCTTTTCTTTACCTTATCCATTTAGTACCATCCTAATTTAATACGTCATGGAGTTTTTACCTTAACTGCGAGAAGCAAGAAGGTTTTGGTAAAGCACACGAGAAGATGACAATGATCGTGGATGGTATGCCGTTACGTTGCCTGTGCGTACGGTGGATTTACTTGGTAGAAAACAAATATTTCCTTCCCTGAGAATGTGAAATTTTGCACGTAATGTTTTTTTTTATTTATTTTTAAACCGTACCTGTTTTTGAGAATTTCGATTCTTTTTCTGATTCGTTTCCTTTTTTGGTTTTTTGTAGCAATCATGGAGATGTGGAACCTGTTCCCAACTTTCGTGGTTGGGTAGATTCAATTTGAAGATTGCTCCTAAGGAACAAAGAACTTGGAAATCAATTTCTGCTTTACATGGCTGGAAAGTTAAAACGCATGGTATCGCCTTTTTTACACACTTTTCTTATTGCACATTAAGTATTTTTTTCCTTAATGTTTGATTGTGTATCCTTCCTTTTAATCAGCGTTTGGTAATAAAGGAATGACAGCTGATGTTGTTTACGGCATCCGCATGTCTGGTAATGCTGCACTTGACTTGGACAAGGCTCGAACCTTGCTTCAAAAAGGAAAATATAGGAGAAGGTTCAAGAATGAGGAAGAGAAGGTACCTTGTAATAGCCAGGCACGAATTAGGAGACGAGTCATTAATGATGATGAAATTGAAGATACTCCTGCTCAAACTTCGACCACCGAGCCTGTTTTGATTCCTTCAGACGAGGACACCGTGCCAAGAGACACGAATGAATCAACTCAGCATCTCTTTAATAGTGGTTTTGAGAGTGCGGGACTCGGACCTGTTTTTGCATGAAGTTCCTCTTTCTCTTCATTCGCACCTACTTCCTCCATTCCTTTGCCAACTGTAAGTGTTTCCTTGTTAGCATTGACTACTTCTGTTCTTCACCAGTTTTTGACTGCTCCTACATCCATTCATATATTACCTTCTACCCATTCCTGCTTCAACTCCCACGACTCCTGTGGTGTTTACCTCTTTCTACTACTCCCCCTTCCGCTGTTCCATCTTCATATGCCCACATGTAGAAGTAAGTTCTAGCAATAGAAGCATGAATGAGAAGTGTCACATCTCGAAATCCCTGCTAATCAAAGCCTCTAGTCTTGGGAGAGCTGATTACTTGGCTCGAACCTCTTATTGGAGAAATCGAAACAGAAGTAAGATTGCAAAGCCATAAGTCGCTTAACTTTGATGATGACATGTTCATTCAACTTTGAAGGTAATTTTCTTAACCTTAACATGCTTTCGCTTCTTTTCTTTCTAATTCTCACTTCTATTGCTTTTATAAACCGTAGGGCATAACTCCTTATTGGGACTGAGCTGGTGGGTACGAGTCCCTACATTGGAGAAAATAGAGCGAGAGGTCTTACAAAGGACTCTATCTGAAGCTTAGGCCAAAATAGCTGAGGATGCCTTATTTGAGCAGCAAAAACTGGAACAAGAACCAATTTGAGCACGTTGCCTCAAAGTGACTGTAGAGGTAGATGCCTCAGGAGAGCAAGTGCACTTGAGCAAAAAAATCGTTGGCTTTATTCGAGTTGGGAATTGTGTGAATATTCTTAGGGGTCAGATAAAAGGTGATAAAGGAAGCTTCTGGAATGGCCATCTCTATCTAAAGCCATGAGGAGATTAAAGAACTTAAGGCATCATCGGAGAAGAAAAAATATACGCAAGGGAGTGGCTTCAAAACTTAAACTCATTGCTCAAAATGACTTAAGATTTCTTCTGACAAAATCGTTGCCTTGAGACAGTGTCCATAGCCTCTCTTGAACTTCCTTAGATTCCCAG
>NW_017670479.1:232647-262564 GCF_001879085.1 Nicotiana attenuata
AGATTGGAACACCTTTTTAAGCACGAAGTCCCCAATTTTGAAGAATCTGAGGCGTGCTTTCCTGTTATAGTATCGTTCAATTACTTGCTTTTGTGCCGCCATTCTTATTAGTGCAGTTTCTCTTCTTCCTTCTAACAAATCAAGATTCACCCGCATCTCTACATCATTTGATTCCTCCGATGCTTGAACGTACCGTGTGCTTGGTTCTCCTATCTCTACTGGAATCAGAGCCTCCGCACCATAAACCATTAAAAATGGGGTTTCTCCCGTGCTTGTTTTTGTCGTTGTACGATAAGCCCATAATACTCCAGGTAATATTTCAGGCCAATTACCTTTCGAATCTTGCAATCTTTTCTTCAAGTTGTTGACGCTAACCTTATTCGTGGACTCAGCTTGTCCATTTCCCACTGGATGATATGGTGTAGATGTTATTCTTTTAATCTGCCAACTTTCGAAAAATTCTGTGATTTGGGCCCCTATGAATTGTGGTCCATTATCATAGACGATTTCCCTTGGTACTCCAAAACGGCATATTATGTTTCTCCAAATGAAGTCTTTAACTTCTTTCTCCCGCACCTGTTTAAAAGCTCCTGCTTCTACCCATTTAGTGAAGTAATCTGTAAGCACAAGTAGAAATTTTACCCGACCTTTTGCTAGTGGTAAAGGACCTACAATATCCATTCCCCATTTCATAAAGGGCCACGGAGCTATGACAGGATGGAGTAACTCAGCTGGTCTATGTATATTATTGCCGTATCTTTGACATTTATCACATTTAGACACGAAATCATTAGCTTCTTCTTCCATCTTGGGCCAATAATATCCTGCTCGAATCAATGTTTTCACCAGCGACCTCCCACCAGCGTGACTTCCGCAATGTCCTTCATGTACTTCCCTCATCACATATTCTATTTGAGAAGGTACGAGATACCTTGCTAATGGGCCACCAAACATCTTTCGATAAAGATTCCCTTGATGTAAACAATAACGGGCAGCTTTTTTGCGAAGTGCATGAGCTTTTGTTTTGTCGATAGGCACGGTACCATGCTGTAAAAAAGCAATAATTTCATTTCTCCAATCCCATGTTAAATGATTAAAATTTACCTCATTCTTATCAGGTTCGAGGACGGAATGAAATAAATGTACGATTGAAGTATTTGTATCATTTGCCACGTCTGCTGCGGACGCGAGATTAGATAATGCATCTGCTTCTGCATTCTCGTCTCTTGGGATCTGCATTACCTTCCAAGTTTGGAATTGTATTATTAATTCCCGTACTTTTTCCAAATATTCTTGCATTCGAGTTTCCCTGGCTGTAAAAGTCCCCAGTATTTGATTAACCACAAGTTGAGAATCGCTCTTGATTATAATCTAGGTTATGCCAAGTTCCCGTGCCAGTTCTAAACCTGCAATTACAGCCTCATACTCTGCTTCATTGTTAGTTATAGAATGACATTTTATAGCTTGTCTAATAGTTCCACCTGTAGGAGGTACGAGAACTATCCCTAGGCCTGCACCTTTTACATTAGAAGCATCAGCGAATAAAATCCAAGTCCCCGGGTTTGCACCATTAAAAACTTGTAACTCTTTTTCTGCTTCTAAATGCATTCCCTGACTAAAATCAGCTATGAAATCGGCTAATACTTGAGATTTTATTGCAGTTCTAGATTGATAACTGATTTCATATTCGCTTAACTCTATGGCCCATTTTGCTAACCTTCCTGATAACTCATGTTTATGCAAAATGCTTCGTAATGGAAAAGCAGTAACCACAACAATGGGATGGGACTGGAAATAAGGTCTCAATTTTCTAGATGCCATGATCAAAGCTAAAGCTAACTTTTCTAGTTGCGGGTATCGTGTTTCAGCATCTAATAGAGATTTACTTACATAATAGATAGGAGATTGTTTACCTTGGTCCTCTCGAACTAACACAGCACTTACCGCAACTTCTGATACAGCCAAATAAATGAGCAACTTTTCACCCTCCTTCGATTTTTCTAGCAGCGGCGGGTTTGACAAATAAGCTTTCAAATTTCTGAGAGCCAGTTGACAATCTTCGTTCCATTCAAAATGATCTTGTTTTTTGAGTGTTGCGAAAAATTTAAAGCACTTCTCCGAAGATTTGGAAATAAACCTCCCCAAAGCCGCAATTCTTCCTGTTAATCTTTGAACCTCTTTCTTACTTGTAAGGATATCAGGAATTTCTTCTATTGCTTTGATCTGAGAGGGATTCACTTCAATGCCACGGTTAGAAACAAGAAAACCCAAAAATTTACCTGAGGCAACTCCAAATGCACATTTTTCTAGGTTGAGTTTCATATTAAATTTTTGCAAAATTCCAAATGTAACAGATAAATGAGAAATATGATCATTAGAATGCTGAGTTTTGACGAGCATATCGTCTATATATACCTCCATAGTTTTTCCTAAATGTTCTTGAAACATTTTGGTGACCAACCTTTAATAGGTTGCTCCAGCATTCTTGAGACCAAAGGGCATTACTTTATAACAGTAAGTCCCCCTGTCTGTGATGAAAGAAGTTTTGTTTTCATCACCGGGGTCCATTTTTATTTGGTTGTACCCCGAATATGCATCTAAGAAACTTAAAAGTTCATGCCCTGCAGTTGCATCAATTAACTGATCTATATGAGGTAGAGGGAAGGAATCTTTTGGACAGGCTTTGTTAAGATCGGTATAATCTACACAAACCCGCCACTTACCATTTTTCTTAGGTACGACGACCGTATTAGCCAACCAATCGGGGTACTTTACCTCACGGATTGACCCAATTTTTAATAGCTTTTGGACCTCCTCTTGAATCACCTGGTTTTTGAAAGCTCCTTGCTTTTTTTTCTTTTGTTTTACGGGTATGCAAGATGGGTCTTCATTTAGTTTGTGAGTCATTACATCCGGTGGTATTCCTGTCATATCAGCATGGGACCAAGCAAAACAATCCACGTTAGCTTTTAAGAATTCAATTAACATACCTCGCGTATCTGAGCTTAAGTTGGCTCCCACATAAACCTTTCGTTCAGGCCATTGTTCAAATAGTATCACAGGCTCGAGCTCCTCAATTGTTGTTTTGATGTTTTCATTCTCTTCAGGCTCTTGAATCATATCAGGTCTCAAGTCTATATCTGTCTTTCCTCGTTCCGTTGTGGTTTGGTCTATGTCTTCTTCAACTTTATTTACAACACTCGTATCTGATACCATATTAATACTCCTAGCTATATGTTGTTCCCCTCGAATTTGACAAATTCCCCATGGTGANTTGTTTTGATGTTTTCATTCTCTTCAGGCTCTTGAATCATATCAGGTCTCAGGTCTATATCTGTCTTTCCTCGTGCCGTTGTGGTTTGGTCTATGTTTTCTTCAACTTTATTTACAGCACTTGTATCTGTTACCATATTAATACTCCTAGCTGTATGTTGTTCCCCTCGAATTTGACAGATTCCCCAAGGTGATGGGAATTTCATTACATGATGTAGAGTTGATGGGACAGCGTTCATATCATGAATCCACGGTCTCCCCATGATTACATTATATGCCATCTCCATATCTACTACCTGAAATTTGGTATCTTTCACAACACCCTCTGCAAAAGTTGTTAGAATTACCTCTCCTTTAGTTACAACACTGGAATTATCGAATCATGTTAGAATATGCGCCTTTGGAATCATCTTATCCTCCGCTTGCATTTCACGTAGTACCCTTAATAGGATGATGTTTGCAGAACTTCCTGGATCAATCAAAACTCTTTTTATATTAGTATCATGTACAAGTAAAGATATTACCAGCGCGTCGTTGTGGGGGGTGATCACTCCTTCTGTGTCTGCATCATCAAAAGTGATACTTTCATCCTCTAAGGTTTGACGCACTCGTTTCCCGTGCGTGATTGTGACTTTTGGAGACGTTTATTTGAAGCTGTGTACTGTTACTCCATAAATATCTTCTCCCCCATTGTAACATTTACGGTCTCTGGGTGATGGGGGCTTTGGCGGCTCTTGCCTGTTTTTCATCGTAGGCCTGCTTTCCTTTCTCGCTAAACAACTCAGTGAGATAACCTTGTTTCAATAGATGGTCCACTTCACTTTGTAAGAATCTACATTCTGAAGTTTTATGCCCATGATCATTATGAAATTCGCACCAATGATCTGGATTGCGCTTGTTTGGATTTGATCGCATCTCCTTCGGCCATCGTACCTTATCTCCCATGCTCCTTAAAATAGCTACGAGCTCGGAGGTAGTGACATTGAAATTATATCCACCAAATCTCGCCTTCAAACTTCCATCATCATCTCGTGCCCCGCGTTTGTTTCGAACATTCGCAAACCTCGATGAGGAGCCTGACTCCCTGTTTCTTGATTTTTGATCATATCGTTGATTATCCTGTTTTATTCGTGAATCTTTTCCTGCAGGACCCATATAAGGATCGTACCTGTTTTTACCTAATCTTTTTTTAGCTTCGGATCTCCTTGAACTGCTTCTATCTTCATGTTGAAATCGAGGCACGGTATCTTCTTCGATTCGCAACTTCGTACTGTACCTGTTATACACATCATTCCACGTGGTTGCAGGGAACTCTCGAAGGCTTTCTTTAAGTCTTCTCGTGGCTTCAGAACTTTTAACATTTAGATTGCTCGCAAAAGCTATTGCAGCCCAATTATCTGGTACGCGGGGTAAAGTCATTCGTTCGCGTTGGAACCTATCAACAAAATCTCTGAGCAACTCTGTATCCCCTTGTTTGATTTTAAAGATGTCCTCCATTCTTTTTTCAACCTTTTGTGCTCCTGAGTGCGCCTTAATGAAAGAATCTGCAAGCTCAGCAAAAGAATTTATAGAGTTTTCAGGCAAAAGAGAATACCAGGTTAGTGCACCCTTGGTGAGTGTTTCACCAAATTTCTTGACCAACACGGACTCAATCTCCTGCTTGGTTAAATCATTTCCTTTGACCCCTGTAGTAAATGCCGTCACATGGTCATGTGGATCGGTTGTGCCGTCATATTTTGAAATGTCAGGCATTTTGAACTTTTTAGGGATTGAAAGGGGAGCAGCACTCGGTTTCCAAGGTTGTTGTGAATATTTATCCGCATCTATTCCTTTGATTATTGGGGGAACTCCAGGGATTTGCTCGATGCGTTCGTTTTGTTCTTTGAGCTGTGTCTGCAAAGTTAGTACCAAATTTTGTAAATAAGAATTGTTTGTATTACCTGGATTCATTTCTCGTGGTTCAATGGGGGTTCCTTCGTTTGAATTAACAAGGCCAGAACGAGGATTCTCCAGCGTATTGTTATTTGGCGAAGGTGTGGACGGCGCAGCAGGTAACCGGCTAACTAGCGCTTGAAGAGCTTGGTTAACCCGTGCATCAATTATTCTTTGCAGAGCTTCTTCTGGTCCCTCAAAATGTTCTGATTGCTCTTGCTCATCAGCATGTGATTTAGGAGTGCCTTCACGAGATTGACGTGGTGAATTTTGAAGGGCAGGAACCGCGTTAAAGTTCTGCAAATCTCCTTGATCTTGATGCATTTGATTTTCACGGTTTCCCAAGGTGTTTTCACTGTTATTATTGTCATGTGACATGATGATAACAACAGATAGACTGTAACTTAAAAAGAATAGATTATCAGATTCCCGGTAACGGAACCAATTTGTTTCACCAAAGAAATAATATTTTGGATAAAACTAGAATTTGAGATGAAAAATCGGGTTACTGATAATCAAGAGACCAAAATAATAATAGGCTTTCTGAGAATAATAATAAAGCAGTAAACAAAATTTTTTTATTCAGTATGATGTAAATGATGTCCTTTTCCCAATACAACTTCCTCCTTTTATAGTTGATTCTAGGTAAAGGAATAAAACCTAAGCTTTAATGAGACAATTATGGACAATAAATGACATTAAATGAGCCGTTACACAATCATTCCTATTAAATACCAATTTTCTAACGTATCAGGTATTTAATACTGAATTTGGACTCCTTTTTGTCTTCAGATTCATGTCTTCAATGCCTTTCTACCCACTGGCCTTAAATGACTTCGAATTGGTACGAGACTCGTGTCTAAACTGCTTCTCGTGCCTATTTCACTTCTTCTTCCCGTACCTGTCGTTTCCCGTACCTTTTTCCCAATTGTTACGCTTTGACCACTTGTCCAGTCCACGTGTCACGCCACGTCATCTTCAATATAAATTCAACTTTTTTCCCAATACAAAGCTGCTCAGGGCCTCAAACTGCTGAACAACGCGCTAGGGATCAAAACTACCGGCGGGTCGTTACAGATGGATAAATAATCTTTTTTATTTCTCTTTACTACAAAGGGAAAAAAATGATATAGAACTCCTTTTTATGATATCTGAAGATTCTATACTTAGACACTAGTTCTTTGTATTATTACAATGTAAATCTCATGGATCCAGTTTTTATGGTATAGAATGAGGGCCGTTTGGTTATCAGGACGAGGATACTAATTTAAGGATAAAATTTGAAATTGTATTTATCCTAGGTTTAGTTATAGGTATTTTCGCTAATACTAGTATAAATTTATACCAAAATGGTGAAATTAACTATCCTATATAAAAAGTGAAATAGCTAATCCCAGCCCATAAACGACCTCTAATAAGTGTATTGTAGGTATGGTTGAGAGGTATTTTGGATGAAGGTTCTTCGTGGTGGAATGAGTTAGGGCGTTTTTTGTTCGATAAACATATAAATTAATATACCTTATATATACGATTAGTACTCATCACGTATTAAACAAAAATATTGCAAGAAATTAGAATACCCATTCCTGATATATACACATATATAACATAGTCATATACACCATTACTATTGATCACGTATTCAACAATATACGGCAAAATGAAATATAAAATTAAAAGACAAAGTATAGAGAGAGGTGGCATATCCTAAAGTAATAATTGTCGTAAACTAATCATACACTATTATTCTCGAAATTTTAACTGAAACATCTTTGAAAACAGGAGGAAAGACAATTAACTTGCAGAAGTGACACCTTAAGGTTCAACAGTGCGTCGTACACGTAGAAACTGGAAATGCTTAAAATACCATGGAAGTTATTGTCATTTATAAGCAAAAAAATGGATGGAACGTAGTGGATTATTAATTAGCATTACTATTTTAATGGGATCGAGATTATAAGTTTTCTACTATAGAATTTGCCATCGCCTGTTATTTTGGTTTTGCTGCTAAAAATTTATAATGTTTTCTTCAACTTGTGTAGTTGTGAAAATTGCCCTTCATTATCAGTATCCAAATGTATGACTTGGCCCAACTAATCTGAATACCTTCACCTAAAGTGATAAAGCGTTTTTGACCAAAAGATACTCTGGGAAAAGGAATCTCAACCATTACATCATTAGCCTTTACTCCTACCTTGTAAAGGTAGAGCGAATGTTTCCGATAGACGATATGTCAGATTCCACCAAGTACACATGGAACCTAATCATACATTTCCTCCCCTTATTATATCTTCATAGTTGGACGGGCAACAGGTGAATATTCCCATACGAGGAACGGAGGTGGCTAGGTTAGCAAAGAGATGGTTATCATTTCAAGAACGTAAGGTGTCTTTACTTTTTAAGAGAAATAAACTCGAACTGAGATAGGATAGGGTCACATTGTTGCATTTGGACTTGTGGTATTTCATAGTCCACCTCCAGCCTAGATTATACGCCACAACAAAATGTTCTAACTTCTATGCACCCTAGAATGATTTCATTTTAAATGATTGCTGCCAGTTCTGTATGCTAGACAATCCATACTAGTCCAGAGCAGCATCAAGGAATTAATAGACAAATGAAAAGTTAAGAGCAGTAAAGAGACCATATATTTATTTATGCCCTCCCCTCTTTGAGAGAAAGAGTATTATACTCATGGTGACATTTCCATAGTCATTTACATTGTCACCCGAAAGCATTAATAAGAAGAGCCACTGAGCCACTTGCAATCATGTATGAAACAAAGGATATTAGACATGCCCTTCATTCCTAAATTAGATGTAGAAACACAAAAAGAAGGATTAGCGATGTTAAGTATATATACTCAAATTTACTAATCAGCGCTTACTCTGCCTCTGACGATGGTAACGCCAAGCTGTTAGCAGTCAGTTCTTCTGGACGTGATTCCAACTCGGTGTTAAAGCTCTTTGTATAATGGAACTCAATTTGCAGCCTCTGATGAAGGGGTGTAGATGCCATCAACCCCTTTTTCACATCAACTTCTAATTCCCTAATGGGGATTGCCGCCAAAAAACTCTTAATGTACTCTTTACACGCCTCTTTACCTTTACAAACAATGGTGGACTCCTCGTTTTCAGGTGCTTTGTCGCTACAGATGATGGCTGATTCTCCGGTCTTCTCATTGGGGTTATTTGTGGTGACTATGATTTTTCCTTCATTAGTAGTAGCCTCCTTCATATCAGGTTGCTCCTTTTTACTGCTGGCCGGTTTATCATCTGATTGTTGACTCGCGCTAGGTATCTGCAAAATTCTAGTATCTCTGTCAAATTTGAGGATGAAAGCCTGGTTGCAGCCCTCATAAAGCCTCTCGCCCAAAGTGTCGATGATATAGTATGCATCTTGTTCGACCTTGAGGATGAAGAAGTGGTCATTCCAACTCACAATGTAAACGAAGGACTCGCCATGACTAGCATTGTCTTGAACAGATTTAGAAATCTCATCCCAGATGTTGTCAAAGGACATGGCACCTTTGAGAAAACCGAATCCCTCGTCTTCAATTCCTTCCGGAAGAAAGAAACCGATGAACGACTTTTCTGGGACTACTGAGAGCGGGCGTACTTTAGCCTGGACCACTGTTTCGAGATCAAAATGCTTATCCGGGAAACGCTCCCTGTACGTCTCGTTTTCACAGAGATTCCTCCACTCTAGTGAACCTTCACGGATAAGACTGTCAAGTTGGGACTTGATCGGCATTTCTTCCGGATTGGAATGAAACCAATCGGCAATGACCGCAACCAAGGCTGTGCAAGCACTTTCACCCGCAGCTCGTTCATTTCGTTGATCAATTGAAGCAAAGAAGACGCCAGTCTGCAGCTTCATCTGCCCATCACGGCTTACTATCTCTTTTTGCTCCCAACTACCAACAGCAAAACTGTCATCTCCAAACTCGGAGACTGCAAATCTATTTGCAGTTGAACCTTCTTCAGATTTACTCCACTGCAAGAATTGGGGAGGTATTGTTAAAAGAGATAAAAACTTCGTCAAAAGAAGGAAAATGGTTTTGGGACAAGAACTATGATGTACACTAAATAGTTAAGAATAGTATTCCACTAAACAAATTCATTCGGATACTGGAAAGATCTAATGATAAAAATGATAGCAAGAGAAGATGGACACATACCCCTGAAGAAGACTCATCAGAGGAACTAAGTTGTCGGCGATCAAAATCTATATCATCCCCACCTTCCTCTCCATAATATTTCTTCAACAACGGCTCCCCCTTGGTTTTCGGAGATCTGAAGCTTAACTTTCTCTTCTTCCAAGGGAGAATTCTGTGTTTTGAACTCTGCTGTGATAATTGATTAGGTCTTGCTCCAGTTGCATCCTCAGTGTACGCATGCCCTGCATCAGATTTGTGATGGCTATAGTAGACCAAATCCTCATCTTCACTGCCACTTGTGTTTGAGTAATATGATCCACCGGCATGGTTTGCATATGCAAGTGTTCCATAACTGAAAGACTTCTGCAGTGTCGTATCCTCTTTTACTTCCTCCGATTCAGCTTCTTCTGAATCACCAAATGAATCTGTGTCAACTGGGTAAGTGAGATCAGTGTCATCACTTTTAACCGAGTTCCTTCCATCACTGCCCTCCTCTTCATGCAACACCTTCTTTCGCCGCATAGTAGATAATCCCTTGAAAAGTTTAACTTTCTGCAGACCTGCTTTCAAAGCAGAAATCTCATTTCTGTCTGTCGACAAAACCTCTGCAGGGGAAGGAGATACTGGAGCAGACATGACAAACTTTGGCAATGTTTCTGAGGCTTCATGAGCATTACTCAATTCAACAAGATTGAGAGACAACTGTCATGCATATCAATCATGTTATCCAAAAAAATTGATTGATGTAAAAAAACAAATAAAGTTCAAGCAAAATTGTTTTGCTTACACAAAGTGAGAGGTTGCTCTTACTGCTGCCACTATAAGCTTCCAAGGGAATGACTATTTCAATTTCTTCTTCTTTCTCCCTAGCTGCTGAAGCAAATTCTGCAATGTTCAATGACGCCGCAGCAACTATGGGGACTTTATGGTTTGTTCTTCTATTTGTAACCTGATTTATAAAAAAGCATGAATATGTACTGTCAAGCAACTTACAGATAGAATCACAACTACGGAGTTGATACAACGAAATGAGGAGCAAATGACACGTTTAAGAATAACAACATAGACCCCCAAAGCGTGGAAAGGAACAAGCAGCTAAACAATGTGATCCTCCTAAGAAGAATAAGCATATACCCAAGAGACCTACTATTCTTCCTTCTTTCTCTTTTGTTGCCAGCTTTTTTGGGTTGAATCCAACTTCCTTCTTAATTAGAAAGAAAAAGATGCCAAACAAAGCAACTAAAGAAAGGCATATTCTCCAAAGACCTCATTAAACATTTTCCAAATAGTAAAGAAATATACAGAATATGCCAGTATTATATATTTCCAAAATGTACAGCCACAAATGTAGAAAAGTTAATACTGATATGAATGGAAAATAGTAGGTCTCACCATCTCTGTTACATCACTAATGAAACACACCACAAGCTATTAAGGTAGGTCCATCAAAAGGTAATCATTAAATCCCATAAAGCTTAATTAGCCTTTTGACTCTCAGGGCATGTCAAAATAGTAACTTCATTATTTGAGCTAAATCTCAGGATATTCATGGTTAAAGAAAATTAACTTTTCAGATAGAAAAGCATCGTCGGTTACTGTAATGTTAAAGGAAGAGCATCAAGGGGAAATTCACAATTTATTGACTTAGTTTACTGCTATGTTTGTAATCAAAATAAAAGAAAAAACAGTTTGCTGCTGAATTTCATCACTGATCTCTTGATAGCATATTATTGAAGAGGCTAACACAATACCCTTAATATATACTTACTAATTTAAGGAAATTCAGGAAATTACTCATTCAGACAAATACAACAACAACAAACCCTGTGTAATCCCACAAGTAGGGTCTAGGGAGGGTAATGTGTACGCAGACCTTAACCCTACCTTCTGAATGTAGAGAGGCTATTTCCGATAGACACTCGGCTCAGTCAGACAAATCAAGATTCTACGTCTGCTAGTTCCAGCAAAATACATGATATGATCAAAATTCATGAAACCACAATTTAAAGGACAATGGTCAAGAAAGCTTAATTCCTTCTAATACCTTACACACTTAAGACAAGAAAGACCCCAAATTCATAGTCAAGAAAAAAGTCAAACTTCCACATCAGATAGTTAAGGCCTTTGATCAATTCTCAATAATTTGCCAATGAAACAGAATTCTCAGTATCAGCAGTAGTTCTCAAATTCCCATGAATTGGATTAAGAAATTGAGTTCTTATCTCATAAAACATTCCGAGATTAATTTTTTAATCTTTTTCTTTTTGCTCTAATAAAAAAACCAAACAGCCCATCATAGAACAAAGGCAAAGAATAAAAGAAAAACAACCAACAAAATCATTAATAATCAAAAAAAAAATAGAGGTAAAAGCAAGCAGTAACTCACATTAAACACACTAAAAGAAACCTCCCAAGGATGAAATTCAGTCTCTTTGGATAGAGAAAAATTGCATAGGCTCTGAAACTCCTCATTCCAATGAACAACACCATCATCATCTTTCAAAGACTCTTCCTTTGTAAAATTCTTCTTTACACTTTTCCTCTTTAGAGAACTCAAACTCAAAGAATTATTACCCTTTGAACCTTTCCATTTTATTTCAACAGCCAATCTTTGAAAATCAGGTGAAAAGTTTAGACCTTTAAGACAGTTAACTGTGATCTTGGCCTCAAATTTCTTTGACGATAATGGTGGCCATGGCCTCCACTTCATCATCTTCACAACCATCTCTTTTTTTTCCCCTTTGAATTCACACAATTCCAACACAAAACAAACAAATACTCAAAAGGGTCCCCAAAAAATACAAAAAAGATTATATCTTCGAAAGTTTTGGGCCTAAAAATGGGAGATTTTAAAGAATTTTGAGAGTTAGTTTGGAATCAGAACATGAAAAGAGAGAGATATGAAAGAAAGAAGAATTGTTTTTGAGTTATGTGGAACCACTCTGTCTTTTAGAGAGAGAGAGAGAGGCCGGCAATGTAAAAACACCTAAGGAATAACAACGTCTCTATTTCTACTAGGATTTCAAGAGTGTTTGTCCCACACTATTGTTCCTCTTTTTTATTTTTCATGTTTATGGATTGGATTAAGAATATCCATTGCTAATTTCAAGATTACTTAAAAGGTATAAACATAATAAAATCTTATCTTTTTAAGATTAACAGTTTCCAATGAAATCTAACCAGATATATTTTCCATGTTTTTAGGATAAGGCTAAACTATAATAACAAATTTTTAGGTACAAAGGTACATCGAACCTTCTTGGGTTTCAGATATTATTACGTTAGGCATCTTGGGAATTTATGAGTGATTTTAGGATTTAAGATTTTTTTTTGGATTTAAAAATGAAAAGGAAAATTAGGAATTGATAGAATTAATAAAGTAAATTCCATTTAATGCTCTTTAACTTTATAAATTTCCAGGTACAAGTTGCTTGAATAACTTTTGCTTAGTGCCCGTTTGGAGATACACAATTTTTCCTTTTTTCAATTTTTTTTTTTAAATAATGTTTGGTTATCTCATTCTTACCAATTTTTCTTTTTCACTTGAAAATTCATTTTCAAATTTGAAAAATTGTTTCTAACCACCTTTTCAATTGAAAATGAGAATTTGCTAGTTTTTAGTTTTACCAATTTACCCTATATTTTTAAAATTTATAAAATGACTCCATCAGTTTTTCATCTTTGGTAGATGCATCTTTGGCGACTGATGGTGGAACATCAGTCCCAGTTGATTTTGCATCTTCTGTGTATGTAAAGCAGAATATGATAACAAGTTAAACAATAGCATTTTGATTGTTTATTTCAAGTAGGATAATCAAATTGGGGTGGCTTTGATATTTTTACAAGTTATGGGGTATAAATCATGTTTCATGATTTTAAAAAAAAAAAAGACATCTAAATATATTGCAAAAATTATAACCAAACACAACTTCATCTTCAATTCAAATTTTAGTAAAATTCTAATAAATTTGAAAAAAAAATTAGAATTCATGTCCAAACGCCTACTTAATATATCTACTGTATATGTTGCATTATTAAACTCGTGGTATTTTAAATTGGGACTCATCATTAGTAATTTAAATTTGTCTTTTCTATTTACTAGTCCACTGTAATTACAACTAGAAACTAGGTGGGAAAATAATAAAGGGAGGAAGACTGCAATAACAAAGTAAGTTCCCATTAGAACTTAGACGTAGTAGTTGAGGTTTACAACTGTCACTAGCGGAAAATTTTATTCTGTGTCTCATACAACTGACACTAGTTGTATGGGGCATCTTTTTTTTGTGGACCCAAAAGTATAAGATTGGGGTCCACAAATTTATGAGACAAAAAAGAGCCTCACACAACTAATATGAGTTGTGTGAGACGCTTAATAAAACTTCTTGTCACTAGCCATAGGAATCTATTTTGTCCAACTGAAAATGGAAATTTGTCGAAAGTCTTCGATTTGTCCATCAAAATTATTGCATCCCATTTTGATTCTAACTCCTTCCGTCACAAATTATTTATCGTGTTTTTATTTTACACGTTTGTTAAAAAATATTAATTAAGAGGGATTTTAGACTATTTTACTCTTATTTATGTCTTAAGATATATCTCTGTTCATTGAATATTTACTCTATTTATGTGCTATCTTCATCTTAAAAAATAATTACTATTAAAGGTAAAATGAGAAATATATAGTTCATTTTGTCTTGAACTTGTAAAATAATAAATAATTTAAGATAACTAATTTAAAAATTACGACAGATAATTTGAGACGAAGGAAATACTTTTTTAGGTAGAAATAATATTATTAGAACATATGAAATATAAACATGTATATCCATATGTGGAGCACAAATAAGTGCATACATTAATATGTACATATATATTGGAATTTGAATTTCAATTTACTATGTTTTATATTAAATGCCACTTAAATATTACTACTCACAATTCTAGTATTTCAATTCTCGAGATTCAAATTAATGAAAAAAAATTACACTCTACTCCCTCCGGTGCACAATAAGTGATTAATTTGCTTTTTTATTTTGGTCCAAAATAAGTATCCACTTATATAATCAAGAAAAAATTTAATTTGTATTTTCCAAAATTACCCTTATGTACTAATCCCTAAAAAGTCATTTACTTCTCACATTTGAGAAGAGAAGTAAATACTACTATAACTATGGTGCAACATTTAATGAAAGGTAGTTTAGTCACACTAACTATTTTCGTCTAGAATTTGGTATTTCCTTAATGGGTATGTCAAAAGTAAATTGGTTACTTATTGTGGATCGAAGAGAGTAATAATCCCTCCGTTCACTTTTAATTTGCACGTTTTGACTTTTCACGCCCCTTAAGAAATAATAAATGAAGTAAATAATTTACCACGATACCCATATTAATTGATGCATATTTTATTGGATTTGAGAAAATAATTCGAAATGAGTAATAAATATTGTGGGTATAACAGGAAAAAAAATTTTGTCTTCTCTTGATATGCGATAGAGTGACAAGTAAAAATAAAAATCTATTTTAGTATACATGCCAAGTAAAAGTGAACAGGGGGAGTACTTATTAATTTCTTAATATCTAATTATCCAATTCGATTTAGTTTCAAAATTGGTCAAAATGAAAAGTGAGATAAGAATGGATAAAGAAAGTACTTATTCAGAAATTTATGTTACTGCAATAATGTATCATGTGCACAAAATCTAGTCGATTTAAGTATTATTATAACTATGGTAGTTAATTATAGCATCAAATATTGCAAGTCACATCAGATTCCAGAATCTAATCTTATAAAAGATTTTTAATTTCTTAGGTGAATAAAATCTGGAAAAACGAACTTTATAAAAGATAAATTCGAAGTATTTAAATATCTTCTGGGGTATCTAGTTAATTGTTATAAAGCAAATATTAAATTTACCTAATCATCTAATTTTATTTAATGTGTTACTTTTATGTACTTTAGTTGGACAATATTTGTACTTGGAAACATTTGTTATTCGTAATTACATTCTATGTTCTAATTCGTTTTATGCCGTTACAACTATTTAAATAGTCAAACACTTCTTATTTATACAATTTCTAATTTCAAAATATATGATTTTTTTTTTCTCTAAAATGAGAAGTATCTAATTCAGATTAGAAAATTAAGTTCTCTCTCACCTCGCCATTCTTTTGATACAGAGAGATTGAGAGAGACCGGCATTCTAGTAGGAAAAGTGTATCGCACGATGTTTTCTTATTTTATTTATATATATTTTTTAATTTGTTTTTTTATATTCTGGCTTAAGGCTGTATGGTGGGCCGGACCCGGGCCTAAATGGGCTAAATGGGTCGGGCTAAACGGGCATGTGCTTAGCGGTCCCGGGCTTCGTGGGCTCAACGGGTAGGACCAGCCCGTGACGGGCCTAAGCCCATATGGTCCTGGGCTAAATGGGTCGGGCTCGTGGGCTTAGCGGGCCTAACGGGCTTTTTTTATTTCCGGGCTTTTTTTTTTTTTAATTTTTTTATTTAGGGCAATTTCTTGTAAACCATATGTGTATGTATATATATAAATTGCTCTTATGCATTGCTATATAAATATATGTGGTATATATAATATAGAAATCTAATTATTAAAGTGTTTGACGAAAATGTAAAATAACAAATCAATAGTAAAACTAAATTGGCATGCATAATAAATTAATAACAAAGTACAACATGAAGCATAAATACGTCTAATAATTTTAAAATAACACAAATTGTTGAAAAATCTTAAAGACGAATTTGCGGATAAATACCCTCAACACAATACTTTATATGCCTCCTTAAAATGCCTGTGGTACACCCTGAACGAAAATTTAAGACTCTTTCACAGTTCTTGCACTTTAATATTTGGCCTTCTTCATTTTCTTCAAGCACTTCATAGTATTGCGAAACAAATAAATGCACTCTTTCCGAACGAGGCATGATTTAACTTGAAAATTGAGATTGAGACTTGAAGTCTTGAAAATTGGAGATTGAGAGATTGAGAGAAATTTAGATTGAGAAATGAGTATTGAGTATTGAAATGAAGAAGAGGAAGGGGGGTACTTATAGTGTTAGAGAAGGTTAGTTTTGTAAATTGGAAAAAAAATGGCTATTTGTGCAATTAACATGACCGTTGGTGGTCGTTGGGGGTGGGGCCCTCATTTTGAAAAATCTTGTTTTGTAGTATATATAGTACTACTTCTTCATGTATATATAATATATATATAGTATACTAGTATAGTATACTATATATTGTATGTTATGTATATATATTCCCTTATATAATTTGTTGTAGTATATATTGTATGTTATGTATATATATTCCCTTATATATTTTCTTGTAGTATATATTGTATGTTATGTATATATATTCCCTTATATATTTTCTTATCGTATATATTGTATGTTATGTATATATATTATAGCTTATAAATAATTGCAAGTTAAAGACAAAAAAATATTGCAAAGAGATATTCAAGGGCATGTCTTATAATTTTTATTACCAAAAATGGCATATCTTTTTTAGTCTTCTTCCCCCCAATGGAATGAGCACAACAAGGTACTAATACCACCATTAAAAGGAAAAAAAACTAAAGAAGATATGCCAAAGTACAAGTTACACCATAATCTACATTGTATCTCTAACAAATCTCATAAATCCTTCAAGGTTCGGAGGAGGTTCCGTTGGTGGTGGCGGAAATGAAGCTTGTTCATCACCGCTTCCGGGCAAAGCAGCATCCTCCGCAAGTTCCGCTATCATTCCTTCATAAGCTTCGTCTATCTCCGGTTGTGATTCTGCAAGTCCAAAGTTTCTTCTTTCCGAGCGGATCCAATCTCTGAATAGTACTGATTTTTCCAAGCTATCCCCCATAGACGCTCTATAATCACCTATTTGAAGTCTTGCTTGACTGAAAGCGCTCTCTGATGCAACTGTTGAAGCTTGAATAGATAAAATATCCCGAGCCATCCTTGCAAGAACCGGAAAATATTTTTCCCTTGCCTTCCACCATTCCAAAAGATCAAAGGTGCCGTCTGGATTCTCCTTTTCAAGTCCCTGCGACAAATAAACTTGAAGCTCACATTAAATGGTAAATATGACAAATACATCTCACATGGAAACAATTACTAAATGCAGGATTTAGTGTTGTTGTAAGTATGCCTATAGCACTAGTGTTACTAGAAGCATTATCCATAGAAATTGCCATTATTTTATCTCTAATGCAAAAATATCTACAAATATCTGCAACAGTGTTAGCAATAAACTTACCTGTGTGACGTGAATTAATTATTCTATAAGCAATAATACGTTTTTGCATTATCCACTCCTCATCTATCCAATGACTTGTAACAGTTAGATAATCACAGTCATTATTACTTCTACCAATATCAGTAGTAATAGAAATCCGATTAGTTATATGAGTAAATAAATACCGCAAATATTGTTCATATTCATGTTTATATTTATAAATATCGCTCTTAACTGTTGCGCGAGGCCAACCTTTATAAGTAGGATTAAAAACTTTTCTAATATAATGCACAAAATTAGGGTTAGAAGGAAAAGTATAGGGTAAGCACATAACGGTAACCATCTTTGCTAATTCTTCACGATCTTTATTAGGATCGTAATATAAAATACCACCGGTCACAGTGTTAATTCCTGGTTGAACTAGATTTGAACCTGTACTAGGGTTAACCGCAGTATCTACACTTGTCCCCTCTTGATGCGCTTTCATTTGTAAATATTTAACTTTATCTCTAGGGTGTGTTGTATGTGCCTAGCCAAACTACCCGTACCGCTACGGTCTCCAGTATATTTATGCGCCAGCAATTTCCCACAAGTTTTACACTTAGCCTTATTTTGTTCTCTTACTTGAGTAAAAAAATTCCAAACTATTGATGTTTCTAGGCGTTTAGAAGGTTGTCTATTAAAAGTAGGGGTTTCTACAGGTGGGTCGGGCGGGGCATCAGTTGGGTTATTAACAGGACTAGTAGGTGTATCATCTAAATCCGGTTGGGTTTCATCTACATCCTCATTTTCCTCATCATTTTCTAAGATAGTTTGATTAGGATAAAGAGCATTCATAACTTCTTCATTTAATTGTTCACCTGGTGCAACATTATGGCAAAATTCACTATCGGAAAATTGAAAACAAGGGTTATCACTATCAAGAATAATAGGAGCAGCAGGACGGGTAACAGGTCTGGGTCGGGGAGCCGGGGGAAGGGTAGCAGGTTGGAGACTACTTTCACCAATTTTAGCTTTTCCCTTACCACCAAACATTTTTTTTCAAAGAAAATGTCATATTAATTACAATTATGCAAACTAAACACGCAAAAATATATTCTTAAAACTTAAGAGTTGGAACGAGTTTACCGAATTGCCGAACAACTTCTTGAAAATTGAAAATCGTTGAAGACTTGAATACTTCAATTCACCAACTTCACAATTTTTCACGAAATTGCAATAATAAAATAAGCAATTATAGAAGAGAAATTAGATATAGATTGAGAGAGATTGAGATAGATTGATGAATTGGTGAGTAAAAATGAAAGAATGAGGGGGTATTTATAGTTGAGAATTGGGAAAAAGTATAATTATATAAAGTTTGGGAGCCAAATGGCTATTTTTTAAAGTTCCAAACGGTTGAAAATTAAAGGCCAACGGCTAGATTTTAAAATCTGACCGTTGGTCTTTTTAAAATTTTTTTTTTTTTAAAGAGCCGTTGGAGCCCGTTAGGACCGTTAGGCCCGGTTGAACCGGCCCAGGACCGCCTGCCGGTCCCGGGCTTAGCGGTCCCGATCTCGTGGGCTTGACGCAAGGAACCGGCCCGCCCCGGGCTTTCTACACCACCAGGGACCGGCCCACCAGGACCGGCCCGCCGGGACCGTTTAGCCCGTTAAGACCACGGGCCCAGTCCGATCCCGGTCCCAGCCCGGCCCACAATACACCATTATTCTGGCTTGAACAAAGATAGTGGACCCGTTGAAAGCCGGACTCAATCACGAGGTAGATTGAAACGGAATAACGAAATTTCTTTCTCATGATAGAGGGATAGTATCGAAAGTAAATGCTTATCTCAGGTCAATATTGAATCAAAATATTGGGTACCTAGCACTAAAAACTCATGGCATATTTGAGGATTACTTCAAAATTTTATATAATAAAATCTAATCCTTTTAAGATAAGCTTTCAATGAAATCTAACCAGATACTCGTGTCATGGACTTGTTTGGATTTTCGTTCTTTTTTGCCTAGAGATATCGAAAGCTTACGAGACTTTAAAATTTGTTTACATAAGACTTTTCGGATATGATGTGTCGTGTCGAATTTGTCTTTACATTTTACTATGTATAAACAATAGTTCAAATGTGTCCGATTGATAATGTGTCGAGTTTGTTTGCAATAATAAATAACGGGCTGCCAAAAGTGCTTTTATTTTTTAAATATTTTGTTTAAAGTTGATGTGATTGACCAAGTTTTTAGGAGAAAAAAAAGTGATTTCATGTAGAAACAGGCTTAAATATGTAGCTTCTCCGATCTATAGAAGTAAAATTTGTTTTTAATTTTTTATCTTGGCAAAAATACCCTTAACAAAAATCATATGGCACTAAAATAACCCTACTCAATTTAACCTAATATTTAGCTATTTTAAACGCAATTATCCGAATGTATAAGTATTTCTTTTTATTTTAGTTTTTTTTAGTGTATATGGTGACTTTTGGGGTGAATTATTTTTTTAAATAATATTTTAATATATTTCAATCATTGAAAGAATAAAGTACTTTTTATTTTTATTTTTATATTTTACTTAATAAAAAAGAAAAATATAAGTATAGTCTTTCATAATAAATATTTATAATTATTTATATACTTAAAAAATTTAATTATTAAGTAAATTTTTTCATGTTCTTATTCGTAATTTGTCACTTAAAAGCACTTTTAAAAAATTAATTAGCTAACAATAATTGTTTCTATCTAAAACTATTTTTTTCGAAAAATACTTTTACAAAAGGTATTTTTCAAAATAAGCTAATTTCAGAAGCTTGACCAAACACAAGTTAAATCATTGCTATGTTGTATATTGAAAAATTATATGCATATCTTTTTTTTCTTCTGTTTTAATGGATAAAATTGGACAGGTTATATGATAAATACAAAATGGATGGTGGTTTAGGTAAGTCCAGCACTTGATTCAAATAAATAATAGACTCAAATTTGTTTAATTTTATGGTACGTCAATAGTTAATTGTTACATTGTCTACGTAAGAGGGAAAAAGAAAGAGAAACGTATAGAAACTGGAATTAATATGACTCGTGCTAATTAGGTAGCCTTGCCCCTTGACACTTCTGTCTAACATTAAATATGTCAAAAAGCAAACTCACTTTTTCATGCTTTTGCAATTCGTCAAGCAAGAGAAGCCAAAAATAGCTGCACATAAAAATTAGGAAATTACTAAATTATTTTTTTTAAGTCACTTTACTTTAATTAAGTATCACAAAGTCATTGAACTATTTTTTATAATAAAAAAATACTTAAATTTGTGTATTAAGGCAATGTTAATATTTTCCTTATATATACTTAGGCAATATTGAGCAATTTTTTATTAAGAAATTGTTTAGCAGATAATAAATTGATAATCTTAATGTAATGAGTAAAAATTAAGTGATCCGCGAGAGTTTGTGTTGGAATAATGTTTCAATATTTGTGGAGGCTCTTGAGTGTTTTTTGTTTGTTTTTTTGGACTAGTCCTTAATGTTAATTATGTAGTGTTTTTATGCTTTATTTTTCATGACTTTGTTTACGGACCCCTAAATTGATCCTTTCATTAGCTTCCAAGTTGTTTCATAGTTGGAGAGCAGGCTGAGAAATTGTCCCACACCTATCAACAAAACTATTTTATAGCTCTTTATACGCACACATTTTTAGAAATATGAAGATTGAATTTACCAATAGTGGCGGTTGAGAGCTAGCTCAATTGGTGAGCTTCATGTCTTTCAAATTGAGGTGAAAAATTCAAACCACTATCAGTAACGTATCCCCCATCTTTCATATGGGGCACAATAACATGCACACATAAAGAACAAAGCTAGCCTGGCCAGTCTAATTTGGAGACTCTACAAGAATACTGACACCATATGGGCTAGAGTTTTGATTGGGGAGCACTGTAGTGGCAACCATCTTAAAGCTAAACCTAAAACCAGGACTTGGCAGTATATTCAGGAAGGTTGGAAAGTCTGTCTTAAGGCCTCTAGATGGGTTGTCCATAAAGGGGATAAAGTCAATTTTCTTACTGATAACTGGATCCCCAATATGCAGCCCCTTAACACAATCCTTCAGGGACCTTGGTACAACTCTGACTTGATCATTAAGATCAGCTCCATCCTCAAAATGGAGAATGGAACTTTGATGCTATCAACTACCCATTCCCAGGGATATTAAGTGTGCTATTCAATCCACCTTCATGGACTAGTCATCTGGAACCTCAATGGTAATGGTCTGTTCAGCTCCAAATCTGCCTACAATCTGATTTGCTTTGAGCTAAATCCCAAGTCCAACCATGATGATACCTTCCGCTGGATTTGGATGCTAAAGGTTCCTAATAAGATAAAATTCTTTACTTGGATGATGCAACATAACAGACTCCCCAGTGCCAAACACTTAAGCAGCATAAGCTTAAATGTAAGCCTAATGTGTCATTTTTGCTCCTCTGGAGTGGAAGACATCAATCATATCTTTTTTGAATGCTCAAATGCCAGAGCATTCTGGCAGTCCATAACACTAGAGTGTACTAACAAGACCTCTCATCCATACCTTGTGTTCTCAATGATCCACTAGGAGGATACATAGTACAAGGTCAAGAACATGCAGTTCAATAATAATATCAATTGGAAAACCCTTCTACCTTTTTCTTTTTGGAGCATATGGCTCATAAGAAACAGCAATCTTTTTGAAAAACAAAAAGAACCTTGCACTGTAAAACAAACCATTGTCAGAGCCACTGAATACTATCATGTGGCTGTCTAACACAGGGATAAAAGCGAAACAACTGTAATCCACATCAAATGGGAGCCACCTCCTTCTGGCTCCTACAAGCTTAACACTAATGGGGCTGCTTGCCCAAAATCAAGAATAGGAGGAACAGAGGGTATCATTAGGAATAGCAGGGGTGATTGGATATTAGGTTTTATGAAAGGCTTACCATATACCACCAGCTTAGAGACTGAAAGCATTTGGGTTATGGGTCAAATAACATTAAGGAAGAAATAGATCTAAAGTGGGTATGATACATTTAAGCTTATATGGTATTTATTTTTGAATTTTTCTCATTAAATTTTATGACATGTCATATTTATGGTAGGAGTTTGAGCCAAAATGACTTTTAAGTGACAAAGTGAAAGTTTAGTTACTTTAAAGTGACAAAAAATAGTTGAATGACATTAGTGAAATTGAAACATAGTTGAGTGACCATCACTGAAATTAACCCTAACATGTGATAGCATGTTAGTTACTTTTTAACTAGGTTTTTAATTAATTAATTCTTATCATATATAATCATTATCTTATAGATCTAATTTTATAAATCTTTTTAATCATCAGTACATAAAAATTAAGCTCTGACATTATATAGTCATAATAATCGAAGTAAATGGAGTTAGTCATGTATATTGACAACTTTGGAAGAGAGAAAATGAATCACGTCATTGAGGCTATGGAAACCTAATTGGTTTTCTACAAATTATTGAAGCGATTCCCAAAACTTTACTATAGAATATGGTATTTATATCACATAATTGATTCCATATATACTCTGACCCCTTAGGTGCCGATCGAGACGGGTACTGTTTTGCATGTGTTGACACACAGGTCTTTCAACAAGAGTTCAACGTGTGTGAGTTATTAACACTTAATTTTTAGGTACTTTTGGTGGGAGATGGAGTATTTAAGTTCAACTATTTTTCTCACAAAGTATAAATGTATATGTGAAAATCTTTAAAAAACTTTAAATAATAGTATATGTATTTTTAACCCAAATATAAAATAGGTATGGAGTTTTTTTGGTAATAAATGTGAAATTGTATTACCAGTCCGTCAAACACATTCAAATTTACAAAGAAGAGCACTTTACCTGGTGATTCCAGGAAAAGCCACAGTAAAAAAAAATCAAAACAAATTATCTCATCTACAACATCCAGTATCTATCACTAGCTACATAGCCTATGTATTATGTATCTAGCCTTCCTAGCTCGTATAGAGTTCTTTATCATGTCCACTCTTTCTCTAATTACACTTTGGATCTATTGCACTATGATATTGCTCTGTACAGTAGAGTCCCTAAACATCTTCCAATTTCTTGCCTGCCAAATCTGGTATAAGCCTGCTCCTTATACTACTGCAATAATGCTCTTCTTCATCACACTTCATCTCCTACTCTATATTATGCTTAAGGATTGTAGAGCATCCTGCTGCTGAAGTCTGGTACCACTCCATTGGTTTAACATCTCCCATAGCTGTGTAGACCACACACAGTCAAAAAAATAATGTATAGCACTCTCCATTCCAGCTCCATCACACAGTACACACATAGTATTTTCACATTGTAGCCCCATTGTCAACATCCTTTCCTTTGTCAATAGCCTACCTTGAACAACTAAGCACATGATGAACCTATGTTTTGGTAAACTGATTCTGTTCTATACCAGGTCTGCAATCTCCATTTTTAGTGTGTCCCCAATCAGTTTTAGGTATCCTTGCATGACTGAATATTTACCATTCGCATTCAGCCTATATCTTCCATTCCTATACCAGTTCACCATACACAACTTCAGTTTGTGTAGCCTCTTCCAGTACCAACTACTATCAGCCTTAGGTATGTGATTCCAGAAATTCACTCCATTGTTCATACAGAGGCCATGTACCCATTTTACCCATAGGTTATTAGCTTTTTCCATTATATACCATATCATTTTACTTACAGATTCTTTATTCCAGTTCTTACATCCTTTTACATTTAAACCACCCTGCTTCTTTAGGTTTGCAAATTTTCTCCCATGCTACTAAAGACAATTTCTTCTTCTCTTCTGAGCTTCCCAATAAAAACTCCATAAACTTCCTATCTACCTCATTTAATACACTTTGAGGCAACACAAATACTGCATCCCAAAAATATGAACTGAGAATATCACAGAGTTTATTACCTGCAGCTTTTCATCATAGGATAGATGTCTTGCAGAAGTGGTCCTAATTTTCTTTGTGATCTTCACAATCAATTGGTGACACTCCATTTTATTCCACTTTTTGGGGGATAGGGGAAGGCCCAGGTATCTTATAGGGAAATTCCCAGGGTGAAGCCAGTCATTTGAACTATTCTTGCTTTTGTCTCCTTATCAATACCTGCTATGAATATGTGTGATTTATCAATGTTGGCCTCTAGCACAGATGCCTCTGAAAAATGATGCACTGCTTCCATTACCCTCTGCACTGAGCTATCAGTTGCTTTATAGAAAATTATTAGATCATCAGCAAAAACCAAATGTATAAGCTTCTATCTTTTACACATTGGGTGATATCTGAAGTCTGGTAGATGGCTCATCCTATTTAGAATTCTTGAGAGGTACTCCAGGACCATGACAAATAACAATGGAGAGATTGGGTCCCCTTGACCTAAGCCCCTCTTTCCTTCAAAATACCCATGCCATGTACCATTTACTTTGACTGAAAAAGTGGTAGTGGTCACACATGTCATAACTAGCTGTGTGAAGATGCTCGGACAACCAAATCCTAGCATCATCTCTTCTATGAAATCTCATCTAACCATGCCATAGGCCTTCCTTAGGTCTATCTTCATTAAGCACCTAGGAGTAGTCTTCCTTTGGTAGTGCCTCAAAAGGTCATGGAATATGAGGACATTATGGACCAACGATCTGCCTTGCACAAATGCAGCCTGTGATTCATTCACTAGGTGTGGTAGTACTTGCTTCAACCTTTTGCATAACATCTTTGAAATGCACTTATATACTACATTACAGCATGAGATGGGCCTGAACTGGCCAGCATCTAAAGGATTGGCAACCTTTGAGATCAATGTAATTGTAGTAGTATTTATTTGCTTGAGGAGTTTCCCATTTCTAAGAAATTCCAATACTGCCTCAGTCACATCTGAGCCCACAATATCCCAAGTTTTCTTGAAAAAATCACTTCCAAACCCATCTGGTCCTGGACTTTTATACACATTGATGCCCCACATAGCTTCCTTTACTTCTTTATCAGTATAGGGTCCCAACAGTTGCATTTGTTGATTGGCAGTCAACCTGTACCCATTCTCCAAGAACCACCGGATTACACTTCCTCTACATTTACATGTTCACCCAATAGCTTCTAATAGTAATCAACAAAAAATGTTTGCTATTGTATCCGGTTCATACTGTATTTGATCATTATGGTCTTGTAGTTGTGAGACTGCCTACATTAGCTTCCTGTGCTTAATTACTAAGAAGAAGTATCTGGTGTTGTCATCTCCTGCCCTAATCCAAGTTGCCTTACTTCTCTGCTGAAGGAACATCTCTGCTAAATAGCTCGACCTTCTGAATTTTGCTCCCATAGCCTTCTCCTCTAGCTGTAAAGCAGTGTTCAGCGGGAACTTTTGAAGTTCCTCCTGACTTTTCAGTAGGTTAACTCTATCCTTTGCTGCCTCTTCCACAATATTACTGAAATGGTTCTATGTAAGGTCTTCAATTGTCGTTTAAGGAGCTTTAACTTCTTAACCACTTGAAATATTTTATACCCCCAATACTCTAAGACCATACATTTTCCACAATTTTCTTAAACTTTGGATGAGTACTCCACATGTTACAGTATCTGAATATTTTCCTTGCTTGGTTGTTATTATGTGCTATTGTGATCTGAATAGGAATATGATCACTCACACCTTCAGGTAGAAATTTTGCTCTACATTCTACCACATTGTCCATCCATTCACCTTTTATAAATACCCAGTCAATTCTAGAGAAAATCCTTTCACTCTCATGCTTATCATTTCAAGTGTATAAGCATTCATTTTTGGCAATTTAGTTAAACCTGTTACATCCAAACAAGAATGGAAATCAATTACTTCATTAAGTGTGGCCGGATTGCATGCCACCTTGTATATCCTCTACATATAGCACAGAGTTGAAATCTCCCATAGTTATCTATGGCTTGTGCCCCATTCCAGATATTTGACAAAGATATTCCCATAACTCTCTCCTTTCTTCTTTTGAGTTGTAGGCATACACAAATGTTGCTAGGAATTCCATTTGCAATGGCAAAAATGTTACTGCACATGTGACTGCTTGAGCATTCTCACTGAAGCACTAAGTTTATAATAGTTTGTTCCCCATAGTATCAAGATCCTACCATTGTAGTGTGATGCATGATTTGAATGAAACTGTCATCCACCAAACATTGAGTTTAGTAAAGGTTAAACTCATGAAATAAAATTTTTGTATCTGTCTCTGAGTACTTTTATGGTCTTTGATAAAAAAGATGCGGAGATCGAGAACTAGAGTAGAAGACTAGAAGGTAGTCGCGAGTGTATTCTTTTCTTACCTGTAGGATCAATAGTATTCTCATATCTTCATATATGTACTTAGACCTGTATTATTACCAGTTTTTTTTTTTTTTTGCTTCGGTTTTTTTGTTATCCTGCTGTTATTGGTATTATGTGTTACTGTTTCGTTTCCATGGTTTATACACAATTGTCTTCTTTTCAATAAATGATGTGACTATGCTTCTCCTGAGCCGAGGGTCTGTTGAAAACAGCTTCTCTACCACCCCAGATCTCACTTGTGGGATTTACACTGGGTTTATTGTAGTTGTTGTTATCTCTGAGTACTTTATTAGCACAGATAACCCCTTTTTGTCGTTGGTATTATTATTAGTATGATATCTTTGCTAAGATTTAATTTTGAAATGTTTCTCATTCCAAGTTGGTTTCTATTTAAATTTAAAATAGAGCATAAACGTGACTATATTTTTAATTGGGCGAAAAATACATCGGTGTGATACCTGGTGCCTTTGAAATAATTGGATTTAAGCTTTCAGAGATCAACATATTTTCTCAATATTTTCCTTACTTTGGAGTTTAGTATTTTGCAGAGATATGTTACTCATTTTGATTTCAAAATTACATTAGGTCAGGTTTGTCGTCTAACACATCGATGAATTATTATTTCAATGGCAATTCTGGTGGAACTTAGTGAAGTGCAATTCTAGGAAGCTTAGGGTGTAAAACTGTTCTTTTCTGTTTGTAGTTATTTTGTTTTCTTTTTTTCTTTGTCTTTTTACTTTTTAACACTTCTTTGGACAAAAGAAATCCCACACGAAAATGACTTGCTTTCCACATTCCAAAAGAAATGGTTTCTTGTGTCTGTTTCTGTTATATTGCAATCACATGCATCATTTGGCAAAAAGGAAAATAAAATAATTTGTGTTCCAAGTCTAGTAATATTTGTATTGGAAAAAAAAAACTGAATTTATAATTGAAGATGACGTGGCATGACACGTAGACTGGTCAAAACATGATGAGCAATTAAGAGGCACGGGAGATATCAGATACGAGGAGAAGAAAGTTGAATAGGCACGAGATGCTATTCAAATGATACGAGTCTCGTATCTATTTAACTTAATTAAAGCCAGGAGGTCAGAAGGAATTGAAGATATGAATCTGATGGCATAAAGGAGTCTAAATTTAGTATTAAATGTCAAATACGTTTGCGAATCAGTATTGATTAGGAACGATTGTGTAACGTTTCATTTAATGTCATTTAATGCTCATAATTGCCTCTTTAAGGCTAAGGCATTATACCTTTTCCTAGAAAAATCAACTATAAAAGGAGAAGGTCTCAGCATTTGTAAACACACAAAATATCATTGAGATTACATTGAAATACGAACTTATTTACTGCTTTATTATCTTCAAAAATTTCTTATTCTTTTCGTCTCCTGATTATCAGTAACCCGATTTTTCTTCTTAATTTCTAGTTTTAACCGAAATTCTATTTTTTTGGTTAAACAAATTGGTTCCGTTACCGGGAATCTGATAATCAAGCATATCTCAGCATATCTCAATCTAATTTTCTTGATTGCATCAATCATGTCGAACAGTAATGACAACACTCAAGGAAACCCAGAAATTCAGACAGTCCAACAACTTCAGGGAGATTCCCCACAAGGATCTCCACAAGATTCTCCACGAGGCTCCCCACGACGATCTCGTGAAGGCACTCCTGATGGATCTTATACAGATGGACAGGCTCAATTCGAAAACGTTGAAACCATGAATGAGGCTCTGCAAAAACTTATTGCCTCTCAAGTCAATAACGCTCTCCAAGCTTTTGTTCGCCAATTGCCTGCTGTCCCACCCACATCTGCTCCAAACAACAACACTTTGGAGAATCCTCGTTCAGGATTGATTAATTCTGGCAGCGGTGGAACCCCTAGTGAAACACAAGAGAGAGACCCAGGTAATCCAGTTAATTCTGATTTACAAAGTCTAGTACTAACTTTGCAGAAACAGCTTAAGGAGCAAAATGAACGCATAGAGCAAATACCTGGAGTACCGCCCGTGATCAAGGGTGTGGATATAGATAAATATTCCCAACAACCATGGAAGCCAAGCGCTGCTCCCCTTCCAATTCCAAAGAAGTTTAAGATGCCTGATATTCCAAAGTATGATGGTACATCAGACCCACGAGATCACGTTACTGCATTCACAACAGGTGTCAAGGGCAATGATTTGACTAAGCAAGAAATCGAGTCGGTCTTGGTCAAAAAATTCGGTGAAACACTCACTAAAGGAGCCCTAACATGGTATTCTCTTTTACCTGAAAATTCTATAAATTCGTTTGCTGAGCTTGCAGATTTATTTATCAAAGCACACTCGGGAGCTCAAAAAGTTGAAAAGCGAATGGAAGATATCTTCAAAATCAAGCAAGGAGACTCAGAGTTGCTTAGAGAGTTCGTAGATAGATTTCAACGGGAAAGAATGACGCTGCCACGAGTACCTGACAATTGGGCAGCCATAGCCTTTGCTAGTAATTTAAATGAGAAGAGTTCAGAAGCCACGAGGCGACTCAAAGAAAGCCTTCGAGAATTCCCAGCAACAACGTGGAATGATGTCTACAACAGATACAGCACAAAGATGAGGATTGAAGAAGACATTATTTTACGACATAAAATAGAAGAAAAGGTAAGCTCAAGGTGTGTTGAAAATGAAAAGAGATCCGGTAAAAACAGGTACGAGCCATACATGGGACCTGCGGGAAAGGACTCACGGTCAAGACAAGATAATCAAAGGTACGATCACAGACCTAGGAACAGGGAATCAGGCTCCTCATCAAGGTTTAGGAATGATCGAAACACACGCGGGTCACGAGATGATGATGGAAGTTTGAAGGCAAGATTTGGTGGATATAATTTCACGTCACTACCTCCGAGCTCGTAGCTGTTTTGAGGAGCATGGGAGATAAGGTACGGTGGCCAGAAGTGATGCGGTCAAAATCCAAATAAGCGCA
>NW_017670479.1:263887-308573 GCF_001879085.1 Nicotiana attenuata
AGAAGCGGTGGTTGAATCGCATAAGCGAATAGGCGGTTTTTAAGTGAAAACCGCTTAAGCGGATTTTTGGCCGCAGAAGCGGTCCCGCATAAGCGGTAGCGGGACCGCAGAAGCGAAATTCGCTGGTAACAGAAGGGTTTTAAATGTTAAATTTCATCCGCGAGCAAGGGGTAGTTTTCACCATTTTTAAGCGATTTGGAGAGCTTTGGGCGAGGATTTTCGAGGGTTTTGACTGAGAATCAATTTGGAGGTAAGTCTCTTGGCCTAATTACTCGAGTTTATGGTAAATTTATCATACAAATCAGTAGAATTTCATCAAAAACGGGTCAAGCTAGGTCTTGGAAAGCTGTGATGTAAAAATGGAATTTGGAGGGTCGAACGAGCTCCGATTTTGGTAAATTTTATAGTACGGACTCGTGGCGAGACGAGGAATCCGGTGATGTAAATTTCGTAATTTTTCGAGAAGCGGGCCCGGGGCTCGGGTTTTGCTAGTTTCAAGATTCTTGCCAATTTTCGATTGTTTTCGATTGGGTATTGTTCCCTTAGCATAGTGTGATGTATTCGCTCTGGTTTTGGTTAGATTCTACGCATGTGGAGGCCGATTGAGGGGCAAAGGCGTCGCGAGCTAGGGATTTCACCGGTCCGAGGTGAGTAATACTTGTAAATGATATCCTGAGGTTTGAAACCCCGGATTTGCACATCATAGTGCTGTATTGTGGTGACTTGCACGCCAGGTATGAGCGTGGTGACTTAGTCCGTCCCGGTTGTTGGTTTTATTGCGTAATTGACTGAAACTACTTGTTATCATCATTATTTGGTTTGATTGCTATATTTGGGCTTCGTGCCAATTGTTTGAATCCTTCAGGGATTGATATCACTGTTTTTGCATTGCTTTGCATATTATTTTATCACAGTCCAAGGTTTAAAATACTGTTTCGCAAACTCAGCTATCTTTCTAAGATTTGAAAACCTAAATGATTTTTTACTGACGTTTTGAGTTGAGACTGTTATTTTACTATTGCCCAAGGGGCTTATGTGCATTTCTGCACTGAGGATGGATCGGGCTGCGCACCACAGCGGTGTGATATTGATATTGCGCTTGGGCTGTAGGAGCCCCTCCGGAGTCTGAACCCCCACAGTGAGCGCGGGTACCCAAATGGATCGGGCTGCGCGCCGCAGCGGTCATATGCATTGCATTGCATTCATGCATTGGTTCCTGTTTGTACTACGTGTCATGACATTTAGCACTCTCATATCATTGGCATCCATGCTATTGCTTGTACTGTTTACCAGACGCCCTGGTGTTAACTGTTTGTGGAGTGTTGTGCCCGAGGGGCTGTCTTATGTGCGGACTTGCACTATCTGATTACGCGTTCATTTGCTTGACTGTTGGAAAAGGATGTTTCCAAAAGAGGTTTTAAACTGAGCAGATATTTTCTAAAGGATTTTCACGGTTTTACTGTTTTCTCAAAGAGTGGTACTGTCCTATATAGCATGATGGATTGCTCTTACGTGATTTCTTGTCTCTCAGTTATTATTTACTCTTATTACTCACTGAGTTGGAAGTACTCACTTTACTCCCTGCACCTCGCGTGCAGTTGCAGATATTGTTCACCCGGTAGCGGGTTATTAGCTGATTGAAGGTATGGCTATTGTAGCTGAGTAAGGTGACCGCCAGCGTTCGCGGCACCGGATGTTGTCTTTTGATTTCCAGGATTTTTTCTTATATACTATTATTGGCCCTGTAGTTGTGTTCAGGTTTCTTTAGATGCTCGTGACTTGTGACACCCCGGTCGGGTTGTGTTGGGTTGTACATACTGGTTATTATTGTCGTTAAGCTATATTTATCTATACATTTATGTTTAATAATTGTTAAAGAAACGGGTTGGGTTAGTTGGCTGGCCTTGTCTTCACGAGAGGCGCCATCACGACCGGGTATGGAAATTGGGTCGTGACATCAACCGTCGATAATTAAGAAGTGTAATGATGGAAAGCCTATAATAAAGGCAACTATCACTTCGTGAATAGTGGAGTTAAAAAAAGCCTTAGAAAAAGGCTGCAAAATCGCAGAACTAATGAGAAGGTGACACGTATATGGTGCATTAAATAGAAGAGACAATTGAAGCGTCGACACTGTCATAGCATTGATTATGGCAAAAATTCCCTTTTTAGTGAAGATCCACTTCCCAAATATTTAATTGATAAATAAATGAAAAGTGGGGGGACTATCTGTATTGGAAAAAAAACTGAATTTATAATTGAAGATGATGTGGCATGACACGTAGACTGGTCAAATGGTCAAAACATGATGAGCAATTAAGAGGCACGGGAGATATCAGATACGAGGAGAAGAAAGTTAAATAGGCACGAGATGCTATTCAAGTGATACGAGTCTCGTATCTATTTAACTTAATTAAAGCCAGGAGGTCAGAAGGAATTGAAGATATGAATCTGATGGCATAAAGGAGTCTAAATTCAGTATTAAATGTCAAATACGTTAGCGAATCAGTATTGATTAGGAATGATTGTGTAACGTTTCATTTAATGTCATTTAATGCTCATAATTGCCTCTTTAAAGCTAAGGCATTATACCTTTTCCTAGAAAAATCAACTATAAAAGGAGGAGGTCTCGGCATTTGTAAACACACAAAATATCATTGAGATTACATTGAAATACGAACTTATTTACTGCTTTATTATCTTCAAAAATTTCTTATTCTTTTCGTCTCCTGATTATCAGTAACCCGATTTTTCTTCTTAATTTCTAGTTTTAACCGAAATTCTATTTTTTTGGTTAAACAATATTTCCATTCTTTTTAGCGTTACAATAATTTGTATCATAAATGGTTAACCCTTTTCTTTAACATAAATAATGAATAATATTTTTTTATAGTTTACATTTGTTGTGTAGTTTGCGAGCTAAAGCACAGTGAGCAAGTTACTCGGTGCCAAAGAGTAGTGGCTGCGAGTTTTTCAAAAAAAAGTTAAAATAAATAAATTACATAAATTAATTTGTTACCCCTTTGTGTTTTTTGCTCTCATCACAATACTACTCTTTTCTCTATTATTGTCACCCAATTACCATAATTGGTAATTCTGTATTTGTTCACATTAAGCTCTATCTGGTCCTGAGCAATAAAGACGAGAGCAGGTAACGACCATCTAAAACCATTCTTTTCTAAATTGAAAAATGTCACACCAGAAATATATTCTAAAATATAGCCGACCTTTTATCCACACATATTCTTTCGGAAATCTATACCCCCCCCCCCCCAGATTCAATAAAATAAATAAAAGTACCATAAGGCGCATTACAATTAATTTTCTTTCGAACTCTCTGGTTTACAAAATATTCTGTATTCATGCATGCTCGGAAGAAGAGCGGCACCCCTAAAAAATGTGGTAAAGATAGTTTATTCTAGTGCTAGCATTAATGCATATTTTCACGGTTTGAACACGTGACCTATCAAACTCTTTATTTTTAATTAAATAAATAAAAGTACCTTATAATGCATTAATTAAATAAATAGAACTCCCAAACATTCTCTTCCAAATTATTCAGATTCAATAAAATAAATAAAAGTTCCATGTGACGCTTTAAAATCATTTCTTCGCTTCAATTACCGTATGACACATGTTTCCAGTGATTAATTGATAGGTCAGTGAAAATTAGAGTTATTTAAATAACGAAAAAGGGTCTGAAAATGATTTTAAATATTCCCCATTATACTATTTGGCCACCTCGATCCCTACCATTATACTATTATTTATAAATGTCCCTCATTTGGACGACCCTCCACATGTCATCACCAGAACAAAATAACTCACTCCCCTTTAATCCTATTCATCTAAATTAGCCCACTAACCGATCCTAACCAACCCAATAACTTAAAAGAGAAATTTTTATAAAGCACTATCTTTTAGTAGTAATTAGTCATCTATAGATATCATTTGCTATATTACGGATTATAGATATCTTTTCTGTGGTTATAAAATGTATTTGATGTATTTAAGTTATTGTATTCATGAATACAGTAGCAAAAATAGGCGTGAATCAGGGAAGTCCAGCTAATCAGTTGTTGTATTCGAGTGTATTCGACTGTATTCATGGAGTGAAACATGGGATTACAGCTAGACAGATTATTGTATTCGACTGTATTCACAGCGTCAAATGGGGGATTACACTGTTTTTAAAACGGAAAGTGAATCAATTAACATAATAGACTCCTAATATAACTCAACAAACTCAACTATAATACACAAATTTTGTATTTTCAGTTATAAAAAAGATTCTCAACCGAAAAATACCCCTAAAATATAGCAATCTTCAGAGAAATTATATAATACATCTGAATACATAAATTATATTAATTAAAAAAAACATATGAATACATTGATGGCATATAGCGAGACATTGAATACAATGAAATACATAGAATACAACGGGATACATTGAAATACAATGAGAAAAAAAGACAGTGAATACAATGAAATACATGGAATACAACGAGATACATTGAATTATAATGAAAAAAAAGACAATGAATACAATAAAATACATGAAAATACAGCGTGATACGTTGAAAATACATTGAAATATATTAACAGAAAATCAAGTTGCTCAGCCCCAAATTCGTCGTCTTTGTTCAAGAACAAACCCTAATTCGGCGAATCCGCCGTCGAGCAAAAACCCTGAATTTCACTGTTCCCACACATCCTGTACATTGCTTCTGACACATTTGGCAGTACCATCTTAGCTTTTGTAAGCCCTTAGCTTTGATTCAATTCGCAATAAGCCCTTACCAAATATCTGCCAACTTTTTCTAGTTGTTGGTCTGTTTGTATCAATTGGGTTTTGTGTGTATGTGATGTACAAATCATACATACATATACATAGTATCTATCTATGGTTGAATGCCACCTCTTCCTTTTTCTCTCTCTTCAGTTATAATCCTGTGAAAACTCTTCACACGCCGCCTCACTTCACTTTCACTTCCTCTGTGTTTTTCACAATTCAAGAAAATCTCCCTTTTTGTTTGATTTTTAACCTTGAAAAATCAAGAAAAGCCTTTTCCTTGTGAATTCATAATTCATGGAGAAAGAATAGCATTGAGAGAGATGGTGGAGAAAAATCTGAAAGAATGAGAGGGAAAAATAATACAAAGCGTATTTTATGGCTTAAGGGTAGGAGGTGACCATATATAGATATTTGGCTATAAAAATCAAAAGGTAACTATGGAATATAATTTTTTAAAAGTGTATTTATTTAAAATAAATAAGGTATCAACCTTTGCTACAGGAGGTAAAAATTCATAACTTAAAAGAAACCCCAAACGTATTTAAAAAAAGAAAATTATCAGCTATGTTCATTTATATGTAGCTCATTATAAAAATTAGTTAATTTATAAAATATTACTAATATTAGTCAAATATTACTAATATTAGCCAATTAGCTATTTGTAGCAAAATTAGGTCAAATTTTTGCTTTCTTTTGAGTGGGTGTTATTAGAATAGATTGGGTACATCTTAAAGAGCTCGAATCTCAGTTTTGAGATGATTTGGTGAAGTTTTGAGGTGGTTTGAATTGAAATTTGAAGTAAAAATCGAACATGAAAAAAAAATGATATGTGTATTACACTGTGTATTATTTGTGTATCACATATGTATCATATTTGTATTAATTATGTATCACATGTATATCCATTTATATTTGTTTGTGAGATACATGCGTGATACATGTTTGATACATGTGTCGCAGAAGAACTTTTTTGAATTCGATTTGATTACGAATTTTGATACAAAATCAGTCCAAATGACCTCCAATCTTCCTCAAATTTTGTATATTGACTTATCTATATGTTTTCAATGAATTTCAACTATACCCATTGAAAAAAATTCCTTTTTTGCTTAGATTTTTGGAATATTGTATTTCATCACCTTATTTGCTACCTCATCCATGAAATTTCCTTTCCTTCTTGCATCTAATGTTGCTAATCACGCTTAAAAATATGGAATGTGATTCGTTGAGATAAAGAACCTTATTTGATTAATGGCTAGTTTTGGTGAATTTATGACTAATGGCTAGAGGTTGCTAAGTTGAAACTTATACGAAACATTTGTGTAAGTTTCTTTAAAAAATACCCACTCGGCCGGGTTCAAATTTGATTTTGAATTGTTATTTCCACTCCGAATCATGTTGCTATTTTTAGGGCATGAGTGTCTTGTCTTTCTAAATAGGGAAGAAAATTGCACCAGTTTACATTGTTTATATCTGGGCAAAAAAGTAAGCTATCGGAGTTCAATTCTGATCTACAGATTTCTTTTTTCTTTGGAACTTATTCTTCTTTCGGAGATATAGAGAGTTTAATTGTGTCCGGAGGCGGGGCTAATATTTCCAAAGGATGTCAATTGGTACCCTTTTACGAAAAATTACACCGTTTAGATAAATAATTCTTTTATGTATATATACTATATGTTGAATCCTCCTGACTTCTTTACTTCTTCTTTTTTAAAAAGAGACAAAATCAACAACAATTATGTGTGTGTGGAGGAAGGGAGTGGGGGGAAAGAGGGGAACAATGCAATATTATGTGTTACAAAATAATTTTGTCGAAAGTCAAAGAAGCATGAACATAATTAAAGTTACAACATATGACAAACACATGGATTATGCTGTTTCCTTCTCAACACAACCAATTTAAGACAAGATTACTAGCATTTATCATCATGTTTTTTTCTGCTGACAAATTTCAAATAAGAAATAATGAAAGTCATGCCAATTTTGCCTCATTAATTCTTGTAATATGTTCAAAATTCCGAGCTGTAGACCATATTTTTGGTGGTGACCAATATGTTTTAATTTGGAGCTAGTGGTACTATTTACTTGTGTTAGTAAATAGTAAAATGGAAATCTGAATTATCTTAATAAATGATAATATCACATCTCTAATATCTTAAACTTTTAAAATCAATTCACATACTTTAGCATGATATTAATAAGATGAAGAATTAACCTAAATAGACAACCCAATTGCTTTTACAAATGTATAATACATGTATAATTCATATGTAAAACCATTTATAATATATGTATATCGACAAGGAAAAGTAAACAGTGAATTCGACTGACTATTTGTGAAAAAATGAAATTTTTAACTCGAGTCGCACAATCACTTATCAACAAAGATTTTTTCACAATTTTTTTCCAATTTATACTTTCATTTAGATAGTTTCAATCTGCAAAAAATTTCATTACAACGTACAATCTAATGTTCATGTATCTAATTCAAGTCCTCTTTGTCATTATTATTCTTTCTAGCCGTCCTATACATTTATAGGTTAAAAAAGATATAAAAACAGAAGCGTAAGCAAAAAGAAGTCAAACAAAATATTTTACTTGTTTATTTCAAGAACCACCAGCAAAATAAAACATTTGATTGTTCTCACTGATATTACACTAGCTTTCCTGTTAAAATCCCCTCAATTCCTAGTCCTTGACTTTACTAAGAAAAAACACTTTTCCTTTAATTATGACAAAAATTGGAGTAAGTCAAAGCCACATCACATAATAGGGTCCATTTTGATATAACTTATCAGAGTCTATTAATGAACTAGCATAGCTTATGAGAGACAACAATTGACCAATTCATATAACACATTACCTTTTCCTTTATAATAACTTCTTTCACACCACTATTTGGGGTTGACATCATATTAATGACTTTTTGTTGATGATTTGATGCCGATCAGCTTGAGTATCTCGACTAATTTCATAGCATACCTGTTACTATTCACCAGCATAAATATCAGATAATTCTGTCCACCAAAATTTGAATATTTGAACCTAAGATATCATAATTCTCGATCTATTTAATATATTTTTTTTCTTGTTTCTATTCTATATTTTTCCTTTTGAGGTGGTGGTGGCTAGGGGAGGGCAAAGAAAATGTATCCACGAGAGAAGGGCAAAAAAATTGTTTTAAAAGCTAGAAGTCAAGAGTGGGAACATCTGATGGCCCATTGCTCCCCATTACTTTGCTGGATTGAAAATTGTACTCTAACTTAGAAATTATATGGTTGACTTCATGCCTAAAACTCATTAATCATTATCCTGCTGATGCTGAAAAAGAACAACAGAATTCGAAATATAAAGATTGGATTACCTAACTTTTTGCATATGATTCAAATATTTTATGATTTTTTTTTTTAAAAAAATTATTTATTTAAAAACTACATAAAGAAATACTATAAACCATATAAAAAGTCCTTTCATAATTGAAGATACTTATAAAATATTTGAAGGAACTTTAGTCAAGGAAAAATTTGTTCGACCCTCCAAACAATAACACCGTTACAAAAAATTGGACCATGAATATCTATTTTTCTTGTACTCTAAAAATAAGTTCGCTTTCACAAATTGCTTACAGTATGATGACTGTTGGAGACCCAAGTGTACCCCAAGATCACCAAATATTGGACCCCCATATAGAGCCCAATACAAAACCATCCAACCCAGAAACTAAAGGCCTAACTGATCCATATAGAGTCCAACGCAATACTAACCCAAAGTATACAACTCTTGACGGTAAAAATTGCACAGGGCGCCTTATTTGGTCGCTCTCATTTAACCTATACCTATTTTTTTTTAAAGTTTTAACTTGTACCCACTTTTTAAACAACTTCAGCCTCCTTTTTCCTCATGGGATGATTGCCATAAGTATGTTTATCAGATTATTTAAAAATAAATTATAAATAATTACGTAAGTTAGTAGACACTAATTTGTGAATATTTCCACGTAATTCTTTTCTTTTCACTTTTACTGTTTCTAAAATTTTATGATTTAGATATTGTTGGCAATCTGATTATTTTATAGTAGTAATACAATATGAAAGAATAAGGTGATTATTTATCTAGTATGTTAGAAAGCTTTTCAAAAACTTCAGCTTATATAGTGCTGAAGTTTTTACAAATGAACTAAATAATTTTAGCATCTTCTACTGAAGTTTTTGAAAAAGCTTTATGACAAAACTAATGAATCCAGGACAAAAAAACTTCAGCTTATATAGTGCTGAAATTTTTGAAAAAGCTTATCCAGGACAAAAAACTTCAGCTATTTTAGTGCTGACGTTTTTACAAATGAACTAAATTACTTCAACATCATCTGCTAAAGTTTTTGAAAAAGTTTTATGACAAACCTAATGAATCCAGGACGAAAAAAACTTCAGCGTATTGCCTTTGCTACTTCTGGCCCGTCTACTAGAATGCTGAAGTTTTGCGTGATTGTCTTTGCTACTTCAGCCCCGTATGCTGAAGTTACGCGAAAAAGTGGGTACGCTTGCAATTTTTTTTGCAAAGCGGGCACAAGTTAAAAGGTGACCCAAAAAGAAGGTATAGATGCAAATCCCCCCTCTTGACGTTATTCCCAAAACTCGTAAAAATTGTACGGGGCGCCCTATTTGGTCGCCCCCATTTAACCTATACCCATATTTTTAAAATTATTTAACCTATACCCTAATTTTAACAACTTCAGACGCCTCGTCTTCTTCCTCCTGACCTATGCGTTCCTTTCTTCCTCCTCTTCTTTTCTGATGAGTTCGTAACTTCAGACTCAAATGTCTGAAGTTTATACTTAGTATCTGAAGTATATACCCCATATGTTTGACAATCTTAGCCAAATATCTGAAGTTCATAACCAAATGTCTGTGAAGTTTATGTCAAAATGACTGAAGTTCATAGAAAAATATCTGAAGTACACAATTGAACTAAAGTTTGCCCTTGCTTATGAACTGAAGTTTGCGTGATTGCCTTTGCAAGTCAGGCCAAACTTCAGGCACAAATATCTGAAGTTTTGCTTTGACAATTGAACTGAAGTTTGCCCTTACTTATGAACTGAAGTTTGCGTGATTGCCTTTGCAAGTTGGGCCAAATTTCAGGCAAAAAATTATGAAGTTCAAACTTCAGACATAAACTTTTGCTACTTCAGGCCCGTATGTCTGAAGTTACGCAAAAAGCGGGTACGCTTGCAAATTATTTTTTGCAAAGCAGGTATAAGTTAAAAGGTGGCCCAAAAATTGGCATAGATGCAAATGCCCCAAAGGCTCAAGCCCGAGGTCCATAGCCGATGGTTGAGGTTGCAACAATCCCAATCATGTCCCTTGGCTGAGGAACCATTTCAGTATGACATATAGTGGTGGCAAAATGGATAAAATAATAGTTATTCACCCATATTATCCATTAAAAAATGGGTACGATAATGAACTTTTTAAAAATTGATCAAATATGGATAAAATCCATATTATCCACTTAAAAATAAATAACCATTGAGTTTACTTTTACATTTGTAAAGACTCAAATTGGAGGTTTCTCAAATACAGAAGACTAAAAATCCTCCCACTAGTGATCATATGCAAGAAGCTATGGATAATACGGATATCCATATTATCCACCGGTTAACCATTTTCTTTCTGTATTAAATATGAGTCAGGTCGAATAGTTATACAATTTTATAATACCCTTATCCGACCCGCCCATATCCGACCCGCCATGTCCATTTGCCACCCCTAATTGACATAAAAGCTGATAGTAGTTGAGCAACATCCAAACCTCCCCACCGGGCTGACAATTGGTTTGAGGTATCATTTGATCCTATGTTTTTGCAGTACAAATCTTCCTTCCAGTTGCTTTATGCTACAAATCTGGTATAAAATTGTTCCCTCTTCAAATAATTAAAAAGATTAAGTAAAATATTTCGCACCCTTCAAATGATAAAAAGACATGAAATCAAAAATCTCTTTACCATACTTAAAACTTTAAGCATCAAAAATAGGGTGAACAAAAAAAAAAAAAGTTATCAAACCTAACAGTGTATTAAGTTTTATAGGTAAACTGTACTATATCATTCCCTGAGGTGAACTAAAATGTAGAAAGCATAGCTTGGATCAGATATAGAAAATAAAGCACATGGCCTCGTTCTCTCAAAACATCAAAACGATCCCAATGTGTCAATGATATTCCACGATCAAGACAATTGAAAGTTGTCACAAGCAAACTATACATTCACTAAGACCTTCAAGCGGGCATATAACTCATTTAGGAGATAGTTTCCGTTTTACCTTCCATTAACTCTCTGACTCTCCAATACGCTTAGACAATTTTTAGAAGTCTTGCACTTTTCTATGGTACACAAACCACTTCAAAGAACCATCAAAACGAAGATTAGGCATGAGAAGATCCTTGTTTGCTGTCATTAACGAGTGAACCAACTGTTTTAAACCAACGCATAAGATTCCGATGGTCCTTCACATAGAGCCAAGCTTGTAGAAATGGAAAGAGGCTTTCATTAATTCCTCGCTCTTCAATGAACCTATGCAGCGCATCTCTCATTGCCTCATCAATATCTCTGCATTTGCATAAAATAAATAAGATGTTCCACTTCACAAAGTTTCCAAGTCTCAGTTGCACATTAGACCCACTGTTTAACAACAAAAGGCCCTCCACCACTTGACCTTTTTTGTGCATGAATAATAAAATGCATAAATACATCAGAGTAGAGTCATCTTGTTTGAGAACAAAGAAAAAATATAGAAACAAAACTCAATCGCACACAACATCCAAAAGAGAACAAGCCCTTGTGAAACTGGAACAACAATATCTTTTTGATAAATCAGAAACTGGAATAATATCAGACATTAAAAACTGGATGTAAGCATTAAAACAGCAAGATAATTAAAATTCCACTCCGGTTTATCTAAACAGCTCAGTTAAAAAGTTAAGAAAAACCAGTTATCCTTTCATTGACAACATATAAATGCACAGATCGAAGAGAATGGGTTTTAGCAAACAACATCTTCAACTAATAAAACTTCTCCTTGTAAGCAGCTTCAGCTGGTGTCTATGATTCATGTTCACAAACTGTTGATTCCATTGCTCAACGAAGAACCTCTAGAAAAGTAAATAATTTATTTAACAGAATTGTGTGAACCCATCCCAAAACACATGAAACAAAGAATGACCAAATTCCGGATTCATCCTAGGCTGACAGATATCTCACTTTTCCTACATAAGCCAAGGTGGCTTTCTTACCCAGTTAACTCTTACTCCTACATATTCTCTTTCTTTAACTCTACTCAAAATGATCAGGTACCATCACCATGCAATATTTATAACTGATCATTCTAATTATCACAACCGATTAAACAAGTCTACATTTCTGAACATGTGTCTCCATGAAGGTCGGCATACACCCTAGATAAACCCCCATGACAGCCAAGAGGAACAGATCCCTTAAACAACAATAGTAACATTTGTTTCAACACTGGCCACAAAAACCTTGTTTTCTTCCGGTTCATCTAGTACACTTTTGCAAACTGAGTGACCGAGAATAGCTCATAAGCTACTAGAATAAATTTTCAGACCATCAAAATGCTTCACTAATTGCTCAGGTCAAATTCCTAGGTGGCTGCATCAGAGTTCAGAGTTGTTCACATCCAATCAACTTAAGACAAATTCACACTGCACCAGCACTAAAACAGATGCTACTTTTGTTTTAAATATTGACTAAGAAAGATACTACTTGGCCAAGAATAGTCTTTCGGCCATCTACTTTGATTTTTTTTTTTTTTATAAGGTAAATTATATTAATCAAAAGGGACCATCTACTTTGATGTTACCCATATATTAAGGCTCCGGTGCTCACGCTTCTGCCTCATAGATATTTTTTAAGGCCAAGTACCCCTGTAGCTACCATTTCCATTATTGACTCTCATCCATCAAAGTTTTGGGAAGTTGAAAAGCAAAGATGTGGTGGTCAATGAACTGCATTCTCAAATTGTGTGGAAGAACCGAATTAACAGAAGCAAACACCCAAATAATTTTCAAATCAAATGTAGGGTTATGAAGTGTAACTGGAAGACCATTCAGGCATCACATCGTTACCTGGGTGCACCCAATTACCCAACGAGAAATGAAAAGCGAAAAAAACCATATAAGAACCAGGTCGATACTGGAAAAGTTAGATTAAGGAACAGATTGATTTAAGAAATGAGAATGGAAGGGAAGAATGGATAAGAAAGAATGGTGCATTTTCAAGTCAATCTATGTAATCTTACTCATTACTCTTTTTCTACAAGTATATCTTACTCATTGTTCTCATTCCGGTCATTCTACTTCATTTCCTTTCCATTCTAATCCAATCATTCCTAATGGATAGTTTGTGATTGATTGTTATATAACCTTGTGTGGTTTTAGTTGGAACATCATTTATTCATTTAGTACGAGTGTCCATCTCCTTCTCTTGATTAAAGTGTTGAATCTTGACTCTCTTGATACCCCTACACTGTCATCATGCAAAAATCCTTAATGCATATTCACGAATAGTGATAATACTCATGTAGATTCAGTTGAAAGAAACTTGAAATTCTCCTTGCAAAATAAATTTAAAAATATCCTATGGCGTGTTGTAGTAGGTTATGATAGTTTATCCTAAATCATTCCTCTTACAAAACCCTGACAGAGATAAAGAAGAATAAGTAACACAACAACAACAGCCCAGTGTGGTCCCACAAGTGGGGTCTGGGGAGGGTAGGATGTACGCAGCCTTACCCCTACCCTGGAAGAGCAGAGAGACTGTTTCCGATAGACCCTCGGCTAAAGAAGGTGAGAGAAGCCCTGGTAGCAAGTAATAGCAAAACGATAATTAGAAAACTAAGTCGGAGATAGCAACAGATAATATGAAAGGGGTACTGATAACAAGTAGCAGCGAGATAACATATTTAGAAAACTAATTCCAAGACAGCAGACGAGAATATGAACGAAGTACTGCTAGCAACTACGGAATTACCAATGGCAAGTAACAACGAAACGAGACATGCGAATATAGAAAACTAAGGGAAAAAAGGGTACCGAACTAGCGCTAATACTATCGAGCTAGAAGACAAAGGGAGATACACGACTACCTACTAACCTTCTACCCTAATCTTTAACCTCCACACCCTTCTATCTAGAGTCATGTCCTCGGTTAGCTCAAGTAGCGCCATATCCCGCCTGATCACCTCTCCCCAAGACTTCTTTGGCCTACCTCTACCCTTCCTCACACCTCCTAAGGCTGACCTCTCACATCTCCTGACAGGGGCATCTGCGCTTCTCCTCTTAACATGCCCGAACCATCTCAACCTTGCCTCACGCATCTTTGCCTCCACAGGGGCCACTCCCACCTTGTCTCGAATAACTTCATTCCTAATTCTATCCAACCTAGTATGCCTACACATCCATGATCCATCTCAACATCCTCATTTCCGCTACCCTCATCTGCTGGACAAAGAAGAATAAGTAATCTAGGCATTTAAACTCCCAGGTGGCTCGCTTTGGTGCCCAGACGGAAAAAAAATTTGAATTTCATTTTTTTGATCTGAATGCTAGGAAGATATATGGTGTGGTTGCATCACTTATCTCTACAAGATACAACAACAACTACCCAGTGAAATCCCACAAAGTGGGGTCTGGGGGGTGATGTGTACGCAGACCTTACCCCTACCCCGATAGGGCAGAGAGGTTGTTTCCGATAGACCCTCGGCTCAGAAAGACCCTCTACAAGATACATGTTATCCATAATTTTCTAACTATCCTGATGGAAAGATATGGGACTGTAAGGTTTCAGATTCAGGCTAATTTTAGTTCAGGTTCAGGAGATTTTAAAGGAAAAAGAAACTATTTACCTAAATGAATGAATGAATACATGGGTGAAATAACATTTATATCGACGGGAAACTGCGGAAACATGACAAGCAAACATAAATCAGCAGTTATCTATTGTATAGTGTACTCCAGTAGCAGCAAGTCAAAAGCACTGCCCACCAAATAAAATGTGCCATTATTTTTTATTGTGTGCTTAAGAATTTTGATTATACTATCAAATATGGAACTCAAGAGAAAAAATTCACTTTTGTATCAATTGGTGTCTCACTAAACTAAGGAGCTTGAATTTTGACTTCCATCCATCCAAATCCAATCGCCTTTTATATAGAACAAATGAATAAACAACTAGGTGATGGTGTCTGAATCAGTAGAAACAGACGGACAGCCAAACAACCAAATATAATCGTCTTATATACAGAAGAATGAACAGACAAGACAACTAGGTCATGATGTCTGAATGGGTAAAAATATAGCAGACAGCCAAACCCAACAGCATAACAAGCATCGGAAAAAGACTTACTGAAAAACTGGGCCACTGTAATTGGTTGGAACAGCAAGAAACCCAGTAGACTCAGCCTTTGGCCTCAATGAAACCGAGTGTATTCCCAGAGCATCTGGATATAGCCCGCAAAGAAAATGCAGAGATTCCTTCTGTCCTGGCTTTGAAATATCAACATGTAGAAAAAGCTGATTGATACCATCCTCCTCCTCATCTCCACCACCTCCAGGAATAATGTTGGCCAACCGCATGACAGAGATACTGATTTCCTCATTTCCATGTGTTCGTCTTAGAACGGGACCACCTTGATCAAGTGCCCCCTTGACCACAGTGAATGGAGTAGGAGGGCTAACTTTCTGTCAATCACCCGAAAGATGCAAAAAGGAAATCAAAAATCACATTAACAGGTGTTGTCACAAATAGCAGCAAATCATCTGAAGCTTAAATAAAATTTAAAACTGAAGTTTGTAAATTCCATACTCAATGACAAGATATTGCTTCAGATTTAAGCATCACGACCTTCATTACAAGTGTTAGGTATGGGTGTCATCATCTACGAGGCTATCACTTAAAACAGTAACAAAATCAATTAAAGAATATATTCAAATTTCATTGATCGTTCCTTTTTGTTTTTCTTTTTGGGTGTTTTGATAATAAATCTTAGATGATATTTTTCTAGGTACAAGAAGAACCGTACACTAAAACAAAGACATGGTTTACACTTTTCCATTGAAAATTTTCTTCCCACAACAACCCACCATAATTATCTATTTCACTCACAAGCTCTAACAAATCCCAGAAGAACAAAATTGCACCCAGCATCATGGCAACTTATTACATCGTATTGCCATTCCACCCCATATTTCCTAAGAGAAGAGCTATTATAAATTTATAAGACTACCCTACACAGTTATTGCTAATCTCGAACGAATACATATGTGAGTTGGAGAAAGTGTGTAAACACAAAAAAACTGTAATCCCTAACTGTACAACATAGTCCCTTACTAGTATACCTGAGACACAAGCTTCACAATAGATTGATAATTTGTGCCATAATGGTGGAATTTCTGCCACTATGGACACATGGCTTTGAATTATCTTTATGGTCCATAACTTAACACCACTGACAATCCAAGTCTACGAAAGCGACTTGCATAAGAACTCCCTCCTCGCAGTAAGTCTAGGAAGTAGATGCCTTAAAGCTAGTCTTATAGAAGTGCTCAAACATCTGGCTCCTAGAGACCAGCGTAAAGGTCTAAAAATGAACAACTGATGTTCTGTGCTCCCTAAACCTAATGCAAACAGCCATGCTTCTTATTTCAACGCCATCTTGACCAATATTCACTATCACATCAACAGAAGTCAAAAAAACTCATATCTAACACAATTTACAAATAATCCAATATCATTGCTCAAAAGCATGTAGGCTTGTGTAACTGTTAGCCCCTCGACTTGATTGATCAAACATGGCACGGCCATGACGAGGGATTTACATGATGGACCTCGGCACGGCCCTATGATGACTGCGGCATCATGTTGACAAGGCTGTTCGACATGGGGAGGTGTTGATGGGCATGGACTGTGGCACGACGGCATGTGGCTTAGGTGCCAAGGCATAACAAGACCATGGCATTGGCGTGGCCATGGCAAGGCAAAGACAACGGACAGCAAAAGCATAGCAAGGGCCGGAAAAACTAAGGCAAGCTAAGGCAGGGCGTGGCAAGGTAGATGGGTGCGGGCAAGGCACTGTCATTGGCGAGCTAGGCACGCGGCAGTGGCAGACAAGCGCGCAAGGCATGCTGCACGAGGACATGGCGCGAAGACATGATAAGAGTTGGCTTGTTGGCATCAAAATTCAAAGGATGCGCCCATGTGCCACGCACATGCAAGACGGTTGGGCAGTTTCCTATTTTTAAGCATGAGTGGCTATGTGGGGGTGTGGGTAGTTGTCTGTTTTGAAATTCGAAGTTTGAATTCCTTTGCAGTTGGGGATGTCAACTGCTAGGTTAGGATAAGGTTGTGAGCCAAAAACGTTGGCATATATATGCTTAGGCTAGGCAGACTTGTGAAGTCAGTGTTGGCTGTCTTTGGCTTCTTTTTGTAAGGCTTTTGTATGTATTTCTTTGTAGCACGAGTTTAGTACAAAGTTGGGAAGTAATTCCTAAGCCTCGTCTAATTTTTGTTGCCTTTTATATTCTAAAGTATCAAACCAAAACGTGAGGGAAAAAGGAAGAGGGCTGAGTCATTGTCGTGTGACTGTCGTGCAGAGTCAAAACGGAAAAAAATTGACCCTGTAACAACTGGTATCAAAGCAACTTTGGCAAGATCTTGGAATTATCATGGCTGGAAATGCAAAATTTCGAGAAAGACTTCAGAAGTTGGAGGCGTTGGTAGGAGTAACTGATGACGCTATGGATCTGGTGGATATTTTGACGCAGATCCACGGTGTTAACACAGAACTTCAACACGTTCGTGAGAGTGTTGACACCCAACTGGTGGAATTGCAGGCTTTCCAAGAAACTGTTGCAGAGCAGTTGAAAAAATTACAGAAGGAGAATGAGGATCTTAAGACGGAAATTCAGATCCTTCGATGGGTTGTTGCAAATGTGCCCAAGAAGGTGAAGAACACACCAAAATTAAGATTCCAGAGCCAAAGGCATTTGATGGCGTGAGAGGCGCCAAGGAACTGGAAAACTTCTTACGGGACTTGGAGCATTACCTCTCTACTGCTCACGTCCCGTAGAAGGACAAACTGACCATGGCGATGCGTTATTTCAGAGGAGATAAAGTGTTGTGGTGGTGTACGAAAAATGCAACGACGAAAGTGCTGGCAGACCCAGGGTTGATACTTGGGAGAAACTTCGTGACGCGCTGAGGGATAAGTTCTTGCATAGCAACTCGTCTTGCGTTGCAAGGGATCGCTTGAAGCAGTTGAGACAGACTGGTTCTCTTTGGGACTATGTGAAAGATTTGTCATCCTTGTTGCTGGACATCCAAAACATGTGGGATGAGGATAAAGTAAACTGCACAATTTCATTTTCGGAATGCAAGGCTGGGCACAAAACGAAATTCGTAGGTAGAAAGTTAAAGATCTGCCTAGTGCATTTGCGGCAGCGGACGCATTGGTGGATTTTTTCTCAACTGGTCTAACTTTTGATCCTGCTTCTTCTTCCATGTCAAAGGAAAAGGAGAAGAGTAAGGACCGGAAGAAGGACATTCGGAAGCAAGATGGAAATGACAAAGGCAAAGGCAAGATGGATGCTTCTTCATCAAAAACAAACAGGCCAACGAGTGGTGAAAAGGTTTGCTAGACATGTCAAAAACCTGGACATCATGCACGAAATTGTCCAAATTAAGGAAAGATAAATGCTCTTCTTGCTGAAAAGGAGAAACAAGGAAAGGGCCAGGAAGTTGCTGCTTATGCGAATCCATTGCATATGTTGAACACTTTGGCTTGTGTAACTATGGCGAATGATGAAGAAGATGCTGCCAAGGAAGAGGTGGCATAAGTGAATGCACTAATGTATGTGGATCTGAAAATCGGAAGCAAGAGTGTCGTGACAATAGTTGATACCGGAGCTACGCACACCTTTGTTGCCTCCAGAATTGTTCAAGAGTATGGGATGTGAACTCAAAGGCGCAACCTGTCTACGGGGTGGCGCTAGATGTCCCGATGATATTGGGCCATTGGTCTGGAAAGTTCAACATGACTGTTGTGCCATTAGATGACTTCAATGTGCTGTTGGGAATTGATTTTCTGAAGAAGAACAAAGTCGCTCCAATTCCTCATTTGGATGGACTTATGTTCATGGGGAGACAAACCCCGACTTTGTGAAAGGTATTCGGCCCCACGGGGATGAAAGAAAGAACGTTGGGATTGCTGCTTTGATTTCTGCCATTGCATTTGAGAAAGGCTTGAAGAGGGATGAGGAGACTTACCTCGCTGCACTCGTTGAAGTCAAGCCAACTGTGTAGATTGAGATCCCGGATTGTGTTGCAGATTTGCTGAAAGAATTCAAAGATGTGATGCATCCAGAATTGACAAGGGAGTTACCACCGAGGAGGGAGATTGATCAATGCCGCCTGCGCAGCCTCCTTACCAAATGTCACCTATGGAACTTACTAAATTAACGAAGCAATTGTCTGAGTTGCTTGATGCTGGGTTGATTCAACTATCGAAGGCTCCATACGGTGCTCCTGTTTTGTTCCAGAAAAAGCAGGATGGTACGCTGCAGATGTGTGTTGACTATAGCATGGTGAACAAGGTGACTGTCAAAAACAAGTACCCGGGCCCTTTGATTCAAGATTTGCTTGACAGGCTCTCCAAGGCTAGTTATTATACTAAGTTAGACCTAAGGTCAGGCTATTGGCAGGTTAGGATAACCGAGGGGATGCCCCTAAGACCACTTGTGTAACTAAATATGGTAGCTTTGAATTTCTTGTAATGCCGTTTGGGCTAACCAATGCCTCGACAACTTTTTGTAATTTAATGAACAATGTTCTTTACGAGTATCTTCATGACTTTATAGTTGTTTACTTAAACGACATAATCATCTATAGTCGGACCCTTGACAATCATTTGTCTCACTTAAAGGAAGTGCTGGAAAGACTTAGAGCTTATCAGCTTTATGTTAAGATGGAAAAGTGTGAATTTGCAAGACGCGACATAAAGTTTCTGGGCCATTTGGTTAGTGAAAACCAAGTGCAGATGGACCAAAGAAGGTGCAAGCAATAGTTGAATGGCAAGCACCAAGCGGGATAAAGGAACTTAGATCATTTTTGGGCTTGGAAAATTATTACCGAAAGTTCATTGCACGCTATTCAAAAAGGGTTGCTCCTTTGACAAATTTGCTTAAAAAGAATGTCAAATGAGTTTGGTCGGATTCGTGTGACAAGGCTTTCAATGCATTGAAGAAGGCCATTGCATCCGAACCAATCTTGAAGCTGCCAGATTTTGATTTGCCATTTAAAGTACACATTGATGCTTCAGATTATCCTGTTGGCGGTGTGATGTTCCAGGAGGTATCATCTAGTTGCATTTGAAAGCAGAAAGTTGAACGATGCGGAGCAACGTTATTCTGCACATGAGAAAGAGATGGTTGCAGTAATTCATTGCCTTCAAGTTTGGAGAGTCTACTTGTTGGGGACAAAGTTCGTGGTGCGGGCGGACAATCGTGGCTAATACATACTTCAAGAATCAACAGAAAGTGAGTCTGAAGCAAGAGTTCTTAGCTGAATATGACTTCGTTTGGGTGCACAAACCTGGAAAACAAAATCAGGTTGTCGATGCACTAAGTTGCTGCAACTTATGCACTTACTCGAATTGAATATGATTTTCTGGATACAATCAAGTTATGTGTTGTGAACGATCCATTGTATGTGAAATTAATGGATCAAGTGAAAGACGGGACAATTAAGCGGTATTGGATCGGGGACGATCTGTTGCACTTCAAAGGGGGGAGAATTGTGGTTCCTCAAGGTGCTGGATTGCGTCGTTCTCTTCTAAAGAAGAAGCATGATACTCCTTATGCTGGTCATCCGCGTGTTGAAAGGATGTTGGCGTTGCTGTCCAGGAATTACTTTAGGCCGAAGATGGAAGATGACGTCGAAGCCTGTGTGAAAACTTGTCTACTTTGTCGGCTTGACAAGACTGAACGGAAGAAAGAAGATGGTTTGCTACAACCTCTACCAATTCCGAAGTGTCTGTGGGCTTCTGTCTCTATGGACTTTATCAGCGGGCTTCCAAAAGTTGATGGCAAAGCATCAATTATGGTGGTGATAGACAGATTCTCAAAGTACGGGATTTTTGTTGCTGCTCCAACCGTTTGTTCTTCTCAATTAGCTGCTGAATTATTCTACAAGCATGTTGTGGAACACTTTGGGATTCCAAGGGATATAAGTTGATGGCAAAGCATCAATTATGGTGGTGATAGACAGATTCTCAAAGTACGGGATTTTTGTTGCTGCTCCAACAGTTTGTTCTTCTCAATTAGCTGCTGAATTATTCTACAAGCATGTTGTGGAACACTTTGGGATTCCAAGGGATATTGTGAGTGATCGCGATCCGAGATTTACATGCCGGTTTTGGACTGCTTTATTCAAAATCTTGGGGACTGATTTGAAATTCTCGATTGCAAATCACCCACAAACCGATGGTAGACCGAGCGTATCAATCATCTGCTTGAAGAGTAGTTGAGGCATTATGTGACTGCTAATCAGAGGAATTGGTTTGAGTTACTAGACAGTGCACAGTTTTGATACAACTTGCACAAATCTTCGGCAACTGAAATGAGTCTATTTGAGATTGTGTTGGGAAGACAGCCTGACAGTCCGCTGGAAGTTGCTCAGTTGAAATCAGGAGGCAAATGTCCTGCTGCTTATAGATATGCTCGCGACAAGCATGAGTTGTTGGCTGAGGTGCGAGACAACTTGAGAAGAGCGGCTAAAAGAATGAAAAGGAATGCTGACAGAAATAGGCGGCCTTTGGAGTTCAATGTTGGTGACAAGGTGATGATGAAGCTTACTACCCAGATTTGGAAGAAAATCAATAGCAAGACGCGTCATCGTGGTATGATTCCAAAGTATGATGACCCATTTGAAGGTGTAAAGAAAGTGGGTGAAGTGGCCTACCAGCTGAATCTGCCGGAAGATCTCAAAATTCACCCAACTTTTCATGTGAGTTTCCTGAAATGATTCCATGAAGATGCTGAGGATCCTACAAGGGCGGTGCCAAAACGTGCTCCTCCAGTAGAGCACAAGAAATTTGAAGAGACTATTGAAAAGATTTTGGATCACCGTACGATGGGTCAAAGCAAAAAAAAAAAAACAGGCGGACAGAGTTCCTGGTACAATGGACGGGAAAGCAGGAGTGTGATGCAACTTGGGAGAAAGGACCGTCCCTATGGCAATTTCAGGATCAAATCAAGGCGTATCAGGATTCTAATTCGTCGAGGGCGACGAGCTCATCTGGTAGGGAAGTTTGTTAGCCCCTCAGCTTGATTGATATGGCATGGGCGTGACGAGGGATTTACATGATGGACCTCGACACGGCCCTATGATGACTGTGGCATCATGTTGACAATGATGTCCGACACGGGCAGGTGTTGATGGGCATGGACGGTGGCACGACGGCATGTGGCTTAGCCGCTTAGGTCCCCAGGCATGACAAGACCATGGCATTGGCGTGGCCATGGCAAGGCAAAGACAACGGACAGCAAAAGCATAGCAAGGGCTGAAAAAACTAAGGCAAGCTAAGGCAGGGCGTGGCAAGGCAGATGGGCGCGAGCAAGGCAGTGTCATGGGTGAGTTGGGCATGCGGTAGTGGCAGACATGCGCACAAGGCATGCTGCATGAGGACATGGCGCGAAGACATGATAAGAGTTGGCCTGTTGGCATCAAAATTCAAAGGATGCGCCCATGTGCCACGTACATGCAAGACAGTTGGGCAGTTCCTATTTTTCAGCATGAGTGGCTATGTGGGGGTGTGGGCAGTTATCTGTTTTGAAATTTGAAATTTGAATTCCTTTGCAGTTGGGGATGTCAACTGCTAGGTTAAGATAAGGTTGTGAGCCAAAAACGTTTCATATATATGCTTAGGCTAGGCAGACTTATGAAGTTAGAGTGTTGGCTCTCTTTGGCTTCTTTTTGTAAGGCTTTTGTATGTATTTCTTTGTAGCACGAGTTTAATACAAAGTTGGGAAGTAATTCCTAAGCCTTGTCTAGTTTCTGTTGCCTTTTATATTCTAAGTATCAAATCAAAACGTAAGGGAAAAAGGAAGAGGGCTAAGTCATTGTCGTGTGACTGCCGTGCAGTGCTAAAACGGAAAAAAATTGACCCTGTAACTGTAACCATCAAGCTTATGTGGAAGTGGCTATGTAGCTTGAGGCAAGATGCTAAATGCTCTTTATCGCAGATCGCTCTTTAGCTGCTTAGCTTGATATTCACTGCACTGAGAGGGAATTCAACCTTGTGTTCTTACAATTCAAAACAGTTGATTGCATTACCTATAGATATTGTACTTGGGTGTATACACACTAGCTGCTACCAGGAGAACACTATTGCCAAACTGCATTCACCTTGTATGCATATCATGTTAGCTCACTAGGGCAATTACATACTTCCATTGTAACTGAATGAGTTGTCCACAGTTCAGTGTACCCTTAACCCTTACCGTTGTGCTTGATACCTTCTTCACTCACTCAAGAAAATTACTCAAGTATCTAGAGAGCCCACCCAACAAAAACTACCCACCCAACAAAAACTAAAAGCAAAAATGTTACACCCTCCTTTGAGCCATCATCCTCAACTCTCTCTCTCTCTCTCTCTCTCTCTCTCTCTCTCTCTCTCTCTCTCTCTCTCTCTCTCTCTCTCTCTTAAGTTCTAACCACCATTCTCACTTCCTTTATCATAACCATTTTAACTCATACTCCGTTTGTCCCAATTCATGCGACACATTTCCTTTTTATTAATCCAACAAAGAATGACACATTTCTATATTTAGACATAATTTAACTTTAAATTTTTCATTTTACCATTAATGAGATAATTTATAGGCTATAGCCACAACAGTATCTATGAGCTGTTTTAGACTGCAAGTTTCAGAAGTCTTTTTTTCTTCCTTAAACTACATGCTCACTCAGACACATTCACATAAATTGGGGGACGGATGCACTAGCTTATATTCCACAGCTCCCCACTATATGCAAAGAGGATCAATCACCTTCTCTTATCATAAATTTAACAAATTAACCCCAATCCTTCAATACAGTCTCCATATGCACACACAAAAAAATAACACACACCCCCGCGCGCGCGCGCGCACACAAAATCGCAGCACTGACCCCCATACACATATAAAATTTAAACTTGGAAAAAATATCAAATTCTAACTTAAAGAACAGACATTATTCAGTTAAATAAACATACACATATGAACTCCAGGGTGGTAGATTACCGGAGGAGGGGTCATTTTGGAGACTTCAAGATAGTGGTCTTTAAGGGACCGGAGAATTATACTGTTCACGGCTGAGGAAACACTCGACGACCGCCGCCATGCTATTGTGCGCCATGGCTGTTGTTGTTGCAGTGCGCTTCCGGTGCATGTTAGAGCCTTCCGCAACATTTTTTTTTTCCTTGGAAGCTTTTGTTAACTCTGTTTTTAGTGCTTTAGGCCTTGGGGTAGGGGACAGAATAGTGGCGAGTGCCGATATTTCTCTTTTAGCCCTTCAGTTATAGGTCTATTACTTTAAAACCATGCTGAAAAAACTTTATTACTAACATATATATTTTAGAAGCTACCACCTAAAAAAATTTCTTTTGAGCTTGGGCAGATTAATTACGCACACCTCGACTCGTATGCAATTTAGGAATATCGGGTTTATCTAAATCTAATTCTTTCAATACGAAGTATGTACTTGTATGTAAAATTCACTAGAAATACTATAAATAGTATATATGAACTCATAATTTTAAAAGAATAATGGATTTAATGCTAAAAATCTTAGGTACCCATAGAGTTTAAATGAGTCCGAAACCTAAATAATAGTATTTTGGACTCAAAATCCTTTATACAGCTAAAAAAAAAGTTACCTTTCTAACTAAAACGAAGTATTATCCTGTGTTTTAGTTTAACGGAAAGTTAGTCGTTAAAGAAAAACGTAGTATAATACTGCGTTTTAATTAATAATTCATTTTTTAATGTAAAATGCAGTATAATACTACATTTTATATAAAATGCAGCATAATACTGCGTTTTACTTCCTTTTTGGGCCCACCAATAAAAAACTGCGGATAAATGGCATAACAATAATCCAAATACATAAAGCGTGGTATTATACTACATTTTATATAAAAAAAAAAAAGTCTGCACCCCAAGCTAGGACTTGCCTTATTTAAAGGCGTTAGGATTTTATGAAAATCCATTCAAAACTTTCCTTCAAACTTCCTTTCATACTTCTGTTCTTGTTATCAAGCATTTTTTATAATGTCTGAAGAGCCAAAAATAAGGTTTTCATTATATTGGGGGGTGAGGTTGTAATGGAGAATAACTCTGTGAAGTATAGTTCACATCCACAGTGTAATGTTAAATTGCCGCTTACAATGGAGTACGACAAATTGATATCGTTGTTATGTAAGAATGAGTGTGAGGAAACGTTCGGTGAACCTTAAAGTAATCGGTAGATTTTCGTATTCTCTGACTCCGCAGGGGTTTGCTTATTATTTTGAGTTTAACATCAAAGATGATGAAACTCTTAGAGATTTTTTGCGGATTCCGGATGAATACAGGGAATTTATTATAATAAAATTATTGAAAATGTACGTCAAGGTTGAAGACGTTCCCAATAATGAGGGTGTGCATGGTAGGGATAACCCCCAGTCATCGGGTGGTTATTTTGGAGCAGTTTTTGCCGGACAGATTCCTGATGAAAGAGGTTGCCTTGATTTAAACTTGTCACCGCCAGCGAATGAGCAGTGAGAAAATAATGTTTCGACTTTATATAATCCACAAGACGACTGGTAAACTTCAATTTTTCTACGCTTTAGCGATGTTTATTTTATGTTTGAATTGGTTTTGTATTAACACTCATATTTTTCATAGGGGGTACCGTCCGGATATGAATTTTACAAGTTATGACCCCGCTCCTAGTTGGAATATACGTAGTTATGGCGTGTTGTACCACGGTGGTCCAACCGGGAGTCATCACCAACAAGAAAATGTCCATCATGGAACGTCAACACAGTACGGCTTGTAAGTAAAGTGATATAGCTATATGTAAAGTATATATCTGGTTGAGTAGCTTATCATTTTGTTCTTTTTGTGCAGTGAAAACGAGCAACTTGATGTTCCTGACCTCACATAGTTGCCCGTAGACGACATCTTTACTCGTGATTTGGCAGATGCGCAGAGTCAGAAAGATGATAGTGATTATGACAACAATGCCGATGAGTCTGGAGATGACACACCCTTCCCTGATGAGGGTGATGATGAGGAGGAAGTGAATGTCGAACCTGAGCTGACGAGGGAGCATGCTCCTCCACCTCCCGTTAGACCAAGAGTGTACGAGTCCCACGTGCCGTTTCATGAGCGGAATATTCCCTACCTTGATAATTTGCCAAGTATGCCGGATGTGGATGCCTTCACAAGGGATGCTGACAAATTTCGGTCAGCAATGTGGGATGAGTCTAGACCAGCGGTGCTGGCAAAGGGCATGCATTTCCCCGATAAAGCTCGCCTAATCAGAGTTGTGAAAATCTACAGCGTAAGAGAATGCCGTGAGATGACGGTAAGGGAGTCAACTACGGAGGTATACAAGGCTGTATGTCGTAGAGACTTTATGGGTTGTCACTAGATGTTGCGTACCAGCAAGCAGAAATCAGGATTGTGGAAAGTAGGTAAATATATTAGCACCCACATATGTGAAATGGACACATTCAGTGAGAATCACTTCAACCTGGATGTAGACTTGATTTCTCTTGTCTTGATTCCATACTTAGAAGTGTCCATTAGGTTCAAGATTAAAGAGTGTATTACAGCCGTCCACCAGGAGTATGGGTGTACTATAACCAAAAGAAAGGCATATCTCGGGCGCAAACGTGCCTTTGAAATTATTTATGGTGACTGGGATAAGTCATTTTCATCTCTGCCCAGGTACATGGCCGCACTGCAACACTTTAACCCCGGGACTGTTGTTGAATGGAGGCGTGAGCGGAGTCCGGACAGACCCGAATATATTTTCAACTATGTGTTCTGATCATTTAAACCAACAATTGATGGTTTTATGTCGTCTTGTAATTTCCATAGACGGTACTCATGTCTATGGAAAATATGATATTAAGCTTTTGATTGCAGTTGCAGTAGATGCCAACGGACAAATATTTCCACTAGCTTTTGCAATTTGTGCCAATAAAAGCAAAGCGACGTGGACGCTTTTTTTGAACCACCTGAAGCAGCACGTTGTCAAACAGTGTTCAGGTATTTGTCTAATATCTGATCGACACGGTGGTATTTTAAGTTCCGTACGGCATTTGCCTGAATGGCAGGAACCCTATGCATACCACCGTTATTGTGTGAGGCACCTAAAGGCCAATTTTCACAAGAAATATCACAACAAGACCTTGCATGATTTAATGTGGATGGCTGCAATTGAGCACCGGCAGTGCAAATTTATGAGGCGTATGGAAGCGATCTGGCAGATTGATCCACGAGCATATACTTGGCTTATGGGACATGAGCTTCACATGTGGACATTGCATGCTGATGGTGGAAGACGATGGGGAGCCCTGACTACAAATGTGTCGGAGTCATTCAACGGCTTATTGAATTCTGCACGTGGATTGCCTGTCACTGCGGACGGTCAAACTGGCAAAGTACCCGCTCTGTGGCATGATGGTCCACAACATCGAGGCACATTAGCGGGACAGAAGTGCTCCAAATCAGTCAGTCGACAGAGTAATAATTGGGCAGGCCAGCTATCAACTCGTCGCTGTATTGCGTCCAGATGAACTATCAAATAATAACATAAAAGTGAGTATGCGCACCAGGGATGTGAATTTATTACAAGTCAGTGTAGGTAGCTATTAACCTGTGCGGCCTCCAGCATATCCAACACATCCCTGACAAGGGGGAGATTATGATGAGCATCAATGCCTCGGTAGTTCCCACGCCGGAGAACCCACCTCGTAGCTAGAGGGAGGAACGGAGGTGCTACACCAGGAGGTAATGGTGGTAAAAGTGGCTGCAACGGCAGGAACCACTCCCAGGCCCAAACCTAACATACAAGGTCGACGTAAAATTTAAGAGTCATTTTGACTATATAGAATTGGAAGTAATGAACAGAGTATTCGTATATGTTGTCACCCGTAGAAGCGGCAAAAAACCACATATGTCGCTCTAGGCGCCCATGCTAGCCCGGCACATACTCTTGTACAGGTAAGCGAGAACAGCAACACCCCAGCTGTACTGGGGTAACTCATCTAGCTGCTGAAGATGATGTAGAAATTGCATACTCACTAGATTTCCCGAAGTGTTTGGGAACAAGACACCCCCAAATAGAAGGAGCAGCGCCAACCTCGTGTACCGGTGAATATGGGGATCATCTGTCTCGCCGGTGATGTCGGGGTTCAATACCTCCAAATGTTGTCTGATAGCTGTCATAGCAATGCGACTGCCGTGTCTAGCTGCATCCTCACCCTGTGGCCTGAAACCAGTAAACTGCTGCAACAACTACAAATACTGGGCACGCGTCATAGATCTCATATATTGAGGCAGTGCAACGGCCAGTCCATCAGCACGCAACCCATATAAAACCTGAACCTCCTGAAGCGTGATGGTGGCCTCGCCAATGGGCAGGTGAAAAGTATGCGTCTCCGATCGCCACCGCTCTATCAACGTCGTGATCAAAGACCGGTCGAGCTGCAGCCGCCCCATCTAAAAAATCCTATAGAAGCCCGTAGTAATGAGGCACTCGACTACGCGAGGATGGAAAGCTCTCTCCCTAAAAAAGTCCCACAAGTCGTCCGGTCTCCTGGCGCGGAGAGTCTGATCCACTAGCTGTCCCTCCATACGGACGCGGACCTATGATCGCCCTGTAACACTAATATCTTATTCGAGGCTGGTCCAGGCATGTCCATGTCGTCTACTGTAAATTAAACAATATTAATTGTGTGTTTGTGTTATAATAATTAATATTTAAATTTTTAATTGGACGGCATATATATATCTATGGGTTCCAGGCCCGATATTTGAGGCCCAGTAGCACCAAGTTATTCTGAATTTTTATGTGTGTCAATTTATATTTTTGTAAAATTTTGTTAGTTTTATAAAACTAATATTTAATTATTTAATTGGACGGAGTAATATATATGAGTTCCAGGCTCGATATTTGAGGCCTAGTAGCACCAAGCTATCCTGAATTCTTATGTGTGTCAATTTCAATATTTTTAAAATGTTGTTAGTTTTATAAATTAAATATTTAATTATTTANCAAACGGATGTTATAATAATTAATATTTAATTATTTAATTGGACAGAGTAAATATCTATGGGTTCCAGGCTCGATATTTGAGGCCCAGTAGCACCAAGCTATCCTGAATTCTTATGTGTGTCAATTTCAATATTTTTAAAATTTTGTTAGTTTTATAAATTAAATATTTAATTATTTAATTGGACAGAGTAAATATCTATGGGTTCCATGCTCGATATTTGAGGCCCAGTAGCACCAAGCTATCCTGAATTCTTATGTGTGTCAATTTCAATATTTTTAATTTTGTTAGTTTTATAAATTAAATATTTAATTATTTAATTGGACAGAGTAAATATCTAATGGGTTTCCAAGGCTCGATATTTAATTTGGACAACATATATTAATATGTTAGTTCTGTGTGTTTGGTTTTATAAATTAAATAATTAATTTTTTTGTAAAGTGCAATTGGAATAGAGTTTGTAGTTAGTAGATACTTAAACTAACAGAGACTCTACGCTAAAAGGCTCTATATTTTACTACGATAAAAGGCTCTATATTTTACTACGCTATAGTCTCTATATTTTACTACGCTAAAAAGGCTCTATATTTTACTACGCTATAAGGCTCTATATTTTAACTACGCTAAAAGGTCACTATTCTTTAAGCAAATAAATAAATAATCTAAAGAAAATAAAAACAACAAAACATATGAACATAACATTCACGAAATTACTATAAAACAGTAAGAAATTTATGAACATTTTTATTAACAATAAAAATTATTTCTCAACTTTAACTATTTTTTTAAACACTAAAAAATTTAATCCGGATAAAAATAACATACAAATTTAATCGCAAACAAAACACAAGCAACGTGGAAACACATTCAAGAAAACAAATATGCATAATTATACGAGTTTCCGACATAAACACAAAATCGGAATACCTCGATTTATGTTTTTAGAAATGTCGGATAATTAAAATTGTGAGCCCCAAAACAAGGAAACCACAACAATCGAAGACTTGGTTTGTATGTGGGACCTACACTCTTCACTTTTTGTGTGACGGGTGGGTCCCAATCGATTTTTTTTAAAATCGAGGGGGGGGGGACCGGCTGGAAAGGGTGGGGTATTTTTTAAAGAAACCTTCTGGTTTCTGTCGTGAGGAAGAAGGAGACTTTATAATTTAATAGGAAAACGCAGTATAATACTGCGCTTTCCTAAAACGCAGTATTATTCTACGTTTTCCTTTAACGGCTAACATTCCGTTAAATTAAAACGCAGTATAATACTGCGTTTTAGTTAGAAAGGTAACTTTTTTTTTTTAGCTGTATAAAGATATTTTGAGTCTAAAATACCATTATTTAGGTTTCGGACTCGAGTTTAAATCCTCACTAGGTACTCGCTACCTTCCAACACCATAGGTATCACGCAGTGTTTGTTGCCAAAAAATCCTTTCAATCTCATTTGAATTGATGATGATGTTGACTCTTTGAGGATGGTTTTGACAAAGACAACTCTCCAGTACAGGATGTTAGAACAAAAATAACAGTAGATCTTTTACATTTAAATTTATCACTTAATGATAATTAATGGTTGGAGGAAAACGATTTCCATAACGACGGACTCTGGAAAATAGTTTATTTTGCAATACCAATTTTGGATTATCTTCTAGTGTTTAGTTGAGGGTAAAAGTAGATCAAGTGTTATAACTGTACGAAGTGTAAGGGTATAACGATCGTATTTTGGTAGTCCTTCAGCAATTTAGGTTGACAGTATTATTTATATGTTAATGAAGCAACTGATACGGAAAAGAGCTGGAATCTGTAACGAAGATGACTACAATTCATAGATTAGGGGAAATCACTTTCATCCAGTTGGTGGAAAACATATACTTGGTGAAAAATTATCCAGATCTTAATGTAAGCAAACACTAAAATACTTCATTATAGAAAACATTTTCCGACGTATCAAATACCTCTATATCTTTCTGCATAATACTAGCTGTCGTCTGGTAGTTAATAGATATACACACAACATCATGAGCTAAAACAGATGCTACTGACTTCGCGCAGATACAGGATATAGCCATTTGCAGAGAAGATTCCTATACTCTTTAAGACAAAAGAGGGAAGTTTCTGTTGATCAATTTACCAGCAGATCCATGGAAAGATATATTTAGAAGCACTACCACTTACTCCTATTATACATGTAGTACAGAAAGCAAAGTTGACTAAACAATTTGGCGAACCAAGACCCTTCATGGCCCCCCTACTCATACAAATACAATCATTCTTGACTTCTAAAAACTGTAAACAAAATTGTGACATTTGATTGCTGCGCTGTAATCAAATGATTAGTCTGTCTCCTGCCACTCGATATCTACCAATGAATCAATTTATCTTTGCCTGGTGTTCTCATTTCCTTCTGTGTTTGTTTTTATTAATTTTCACAAACTTCCGGCCTGATTTGTCAGGGCCACTGCTACCCAACGAGAAGCTCCCACCACCACCAAATTCTTGACTGCTTGATGCTACAAATGGAGAAGAATTCTGAGAAGCAGCCTGAACTAGACTGCTTGATGCTGCAAATGGAAAAGAATTCTGAGGTGCAGTCTGACTCTGTTGGCCTCCTCCAAACTGGAATGTACTAGGTGTTGAACCAAATACAAAGCCACCTGGAGAGGGCGAGACAGAAGGTTGACCAAAGGAAACTGCCGGTGCAGGAGCCTGCATAAGATCCTCAGCCATGCTGTCTTCCATGTTATCATTGTTTCCGGGGGACGCAGCAAAAGCTGAAGCAGAATTCCCAAACATGGGCTGAGAAGATGAATTTGTGGAAGAAGCTGAACCAAATAGAAAAGCAGAACCACTTGCGGCGCTGGGTGTCGCTCCAAAGACCATCGGAGAAGTGCTTGGAGTGGCAAAAGAAGATGAAGATGCTCCAAATGTAAATCCAGAGAGAGCAGAAGAACTAAATGGGGAAGTGAAGCCAGGAGATTTTTGGGGCTGCAAACTGGATCCAAAATTTCCAGCAGTGCTAGAGGCTTGTGAAGAGGCCGAAGTGGCACCGAAGGTGAATGGGCTAGCATTGACTGTGCTACCGGCATTTGTCAAGGAAGATGAAGAATTAGCACCAAAATTGAAGATTCCAGGAGTAGCACTAGTGGAGGTGTTGACAGCATTTGTAGGGGAAGTTGAAGAACTACCACCAAAATTAAATATATTGGGGGTAGTACTGCTGGAGATGTTAACAGCATTTGTAGAGGAAGCTGAAGAACTACCACCAAAATTGAATGTCCCAGGAGTAGCGCTGCTGGAGGTGGCAGGTACACTGGTTTCCGAAGCAGGAGCTGCAGAACTGGCACTAAATGCAAATGCCAACGGGGCCGTGCCATTTATAGACCCAGTTAACCTGCCTGCTGCACTGGAAGCTGACGAACTAGCACCAAAATTAAATATTCCAGAAGCAGCACTGCTGGTGCCAACTAGGTCGTTTTTCGAAGGTGAAGCAGAAACTTGGCCAGTAGTACCAGGCGCAGAACCAAACACGGGAAAGTTTGCTATGGATGGTGATGAAGCAGATGAACCGAAATGAGCAGGCTTGCTCCCAGAGACGACAGAAGTGCCAGATCCAGCAACAGAAGTCTGTGCACTAACAAGTGATTCACCTCCTGTACTAAAAACAGAACCCTGAGACTGTGTACTACCTGTAGTAACCGCTGACATTACTGATGAACTAAAACCAGAGATACTATTTCCAGAGCCTGTAGCTGCAAAAGACGCAACCACAAAAGGTGAACTCTTCAAGTTGCCAAAAGTAGTTCCAGTCTCGGATTTGGCGTTCACGTCTGTAGTTTCTGCGGTGGAAGTTGTTGATGGTGCTGAAACTGTTTCTGAAGGAACTCCAAAGAAACCAATAGGAGGTTCCTTCGAAACTGAGGATGCTGCACTGGAACCAAAGAGACTGCTCGCGGAAGCAGTAGAGCTGCCTGTTGTGGCAGCAATCATACTCACAATGCTCGTCAAAGGGGACAAAATATTTGAGCTACTAGTAGAAATACCATTTGTAAAATTACCTGACAACAAGGCAGAGGTGGTTGAGATAGCAGGACTAGGAGCAAATAGTCCATTACTTAAACTTGAAGTGCTGGATGGAGCACCTAATGAGAAAATACCACTTGCTGATATTGAACTTGATGGACCAGATGATGATGCTTCTAATTTTCCATTGCTGTCCACAGCCTTCTGTGAGTTATCCAGCTGAAAAGGATTAGGCCGAGCACCAGTTGGGCTGGACGCTAGATTGGATACACTGCAGACATTTCAACAAATTTCAGATGCACTTTCAGGCAGTATAAAAAAGGGTGCACAAAACACACAAGAATGGACTGTTTTTCCAACTACCCCCTAACAGCTAACTAGTAAAACATTCTGAAACCTGTCATCATCTTCTCTCCGCACAAACTTCAGCAACTGCTAGACCACACTCATGGATGCAAAATTCTTTATTAAATAATGCTAATTTTAAACTAAACCTTTACGATTTTTTATAGTAATTTGGCACTCAAAAGTACTTTTTGGAAAGATTGCCCAAGCACAATTTGCCAACTATCACAAAAGGTACTTCTCAAACGAATTAGCCAAGCACAAACTACTAATCTTCAAAAGTACTTTTTCGAGAAGTACTTTTAAACAAAAGTAATTTTCAAAATAAGTAGTTTTTGGCAGCTTAGATGAACGGGCTCCGAATCAAGTGCAAACAACAGCGAGGAAATGCATCTCAAGGAAACAAGCGTTCCAGACCCATATATATTGAGAAGTACAACTAGGATATCACTAGAAATAAGGTTGTCGCAGCAAGATATTTGCAACAGAAGGGACCAGATAGCTACAAACACTATTATCAGAACAAATAAATAAAAGCATCAGATGATAAAATGGTTAGAATATTGTTGATCATATTTAGGAGTATATTATAGCAGGAACTAACCCGCTCGAGCTTCCTGGCTTTGACACAGTGATTTGGGTTGATGACGAAAATACAAATGGTGGAACCTTGTCAACATTTGTCTCCTTGTTAGACGCCGTTGCTAGTGATTGGGAACCTGCACTAGGCAGGAAAATGGTGTTCTTGACAGCGGTGGCACCACTATCAGGAGTCTCTGTATCAGAGTTTTTGCCTAAAACACCAGAAGGAGTCCTTACTTCCAGCAAAGCAGCAGGTTTGCTCGTGGGTTCAGCAGCACATAATGGCTTCTGGTCCGCAGCAGATATTTCCAGCTTCCCTCTCCCTTCAGCTAATTGAGATGAAGGCCCATTAGAGTGTATGTCCTCTTCTAGCTCAAAAGAATCCTGTAGAATGCACCACAACAGACATGATAAAAAGTAATATCTACCATCTAAATGACAATGGCCAGTGAAGACCTGAACCTCAAAAGAACCGTAAAGGCATAAACAGATAAGAACAAAATTGCAAAGCAGTCCGCAAATTGAATTCATAATGGCCAGTGAAGCAGCTAAAGTCACACAAGAAACAAGCAAATAATATATCCCACCTACATAAATGCTAATACCAGAATAGTGGTGGTAATGATTATAGAGCAGAATTAAATAACTAACAAAATGATCACATGGATCTCTACAACGGGAGGGAACTTTATCTATAGAAAAATAACCATTCATACACAGAAGATTATTTTCCAAAAATAAGTACAATATGAAGTTGTCAGCAAAAAAGCACTATCCAATGCCAATTTAAAACTTGTTAAAGTCAAAGAATCTACATGCAGTGAGAAAAAAGATGCGCACCTCGTGTGCACTCATCTTAAAAGCTCGTTTCTTGGGAGGAGGTTGAGTTGCAGACTGGTTTACCATGGAATTGGTTTCAACAGTGGGTTGAGTATCTTTAAATGAAAAGATTGTGTCGTTTTTCCCTTTAGCAGCTGACTCGCTAGCAGAACTACGCCCATTTTGTTCAATTTCCCCTTGCTTCGCTTCACGGGGATTGGGAGGAAATATTTTAGACCAGTTCTCCAGCTTATAGCTATCGCGTGCGCTCTGCAGCAGCTTGGGTGAATCCAAATCCTCCAAGCTTCTAAGAGCTCGTCCATGAAGCATGTTCGGTGTCAGTTTATTCTCTTTCCCTGCAGCTAATTTGGATTCTGATGATTTTCCCTTTGGGGTCATCTTTTCGAGATGCTCCAATATCTTTGCAGCAGTCTCACTAGACTTTGGAGGAACGGCAATATGCCTTGTAGGCGTGGTTTTATTATCTTGGACATCTCCAACAACTTTTGATACCTCCGGATGCAGGTTGCTGGCTGAAGCAACTCCAGCACTGGGACGTGAAACTCCAAAAGATAGAAGATTAGGTTTCTGCCTAATCCTACGCATGGGACCAACAGATCCAAGATCATCATCCAGAACATAGCTTCTTCGTTTAAGGGCCTGAAAGAGTGAAAAATTACAAAATAAATAAGCAAATAAGGAAAAGAAGTGAAAAGAATAAGCTCATTTGATGATAACCCAGGTACACAATGCATAGGAGTTCAGAACAACAACATAGTAATCTGTAAATAAATACCTGTTTAGAACCAAAAAGTACATCGTGCTCCGACACTGACCTAGATGATGAACACCCACCATTGACATAATTTGTCAAGCTGGTAGCCTGGTAGTAGACCAATTTTAAAACAAAAAAGTTCAGTCACACATAAAACGATTTCCAAGATCGAAGTAAGAAGAAAACAAACAAACCTTCTGAACCTCAGTTTGACGAACTCTAGAGTATGGCGTACGAGCCATGCTGTATATAGCAGATCTGCCATGAGATCTTGGAGTGGTAAACCCATTTTCTCGAACGCAGAGAAGACCAGCAGTCCTAGTTGTTGCTGATGGAAGAGGTGATTTTTGGACATACTGTACATTTCTTAGCAGAGGTGTATCTTCTCTCACAGCTTGACTACGCGTGCTCAGCATTGACGGCGACACCTTTGATGACCTACTCCCCATGTAAGCTTTTGCAAGCTCAGCAGGGGATGCAATATCATCTTCAAGAATCTGGAAACATGAACCATAAATATGTCAGGCTACCAAGAATCTATTCGATTCTGGCAAAGTCAACAGATTGAGTATCCAGAGAAAAGTCAGAAAAGAACACACTAGAGAATAGGATTTAACCCTGGAATTCGTGACAGGAGTTGCGACAACTTCACCGGATGTAACCTTCACAGACCTATTTCCTTCCATCAAGCTGCTCGAAGAATCCAATGCACGTCTAGATAGAATGGCCTCGGCTCTTTTCTCCTCATCTCCCATAGGCACGTCTGCAGCTTTTGAGCGCAAAAGTTCTGTCAAGCGATTAATCTCAGTTCTGCACACACAGCACTTCATGTTAGTAAATATCCACCTTGCAATCGAGCAACTGAAAATTCCACTAAACAATATCTAATGACAGTAATTATACGGCAAGGAGAATCGTACATACGTCAGAATTATATGCAGACGACACCCTCGTGTCAAACAGAAAGAAAAGGAAAACCTTTAGTTAGGTTAATTCTGCTGGTTTTTTAAGGGATAACTAGCCTTTACATGAACTTACAAAAAGTCACCGATTCCTGGTCAATGAAGCATACAACATACTAAGACTGGAAGATATATCAGGATGCAAGGTAGGAATAATACCTGGGCATGCCACTAGCTTCAAAGCTGAAAGGGTTATAGGTAAATGTGAAAGGAAATTGGCAAATTGGAAAGACAATACTTGTCATTGGGAGGTAAATCAGTACTTATCAGTGTTTTTAAATCCATCATTTTGTCGGTCAAAGCAGTGAAGCAATGAAAAATGAGGCTGATGTACATGAGACAGATCAAATGATAGAATTAGTAGTTCAATAAATGTGCAGTAATACTGATTTTTGTTATTTTGTAATGCAGAGGCCCAGCACCACTAGAGGCTGGAAGAAGAAGATTTTATGTTACTTCATCAAAAGAAAAACAGATGCTTCTACAACGACTAGTTACCAAAATTTCTGGAAAGGGGCTATCATAAAGTTCTTTTTTAGGTTGACACAGTCAATTATCACAAATCTTACCTGGTAAATGTCTTCTGTTTCAACAGCTGCTCAAGCTCTGAGAATGTGCCGTCCGCCGAGCTGCATGCAGCATGGTCATCTCCTTGTCCTGCCACCACTAGTGCTCCAGTATACTCCTTCACGGAGAGGAAGAAATGTTCCCCAGAAGGGGACACTTTTATCAGCATTGACCATAGATACATCTAAGGTAGAGCATACATTTCTTACTAGCAGTGTTCTCAAAAGCAAAGCGCCCAGAGGTGTGACAAAGTTCATGGGGCTTGAGGTGAAAAGTCAGAAGTGAAGCGCATAATATACGAAAAATTAATAGTACCAAACATATATGAACTTAGTGCTATATTACTCAAATTGTAACTAAAATAGCTAATTTCAGCATCAGATATACAGTTATACTGATATTGTTCCAACTCCTCCAGATTGAGATCCAAAGACCATCCACATTTTTCGTTTTATCACTTTGCACATAATTGTTCGGAGCACAGATTTCTCCAAGGGGCGTGACTTCAACCTGGAAGCAATAACTCCTTGCTTTGCATTGGTTTGAGAAAGAAAGCGATGACTTCAATAAAACTACTTAATGGACAAATTATGGAGCTCTTTTGGACACATGGTCACTAAAAGAAAGGATGACAGTCAGCACGGAAGGAATACAAAAGTTGCCAATTAGGAAACAGATGATCCACATAATCAAAAATTAGTACATCAGCACAATGCTCCCACAAGAATAGCATGGGGGTGTTATCAGCTTTCATCATAAATTTTGAGTGAAACATACATTTCTTAATAGATTATGATTATAGCAGGAAAAAAAAGAATACACAAGCTGTAATGTCTTGGAAGACATATAATCACATAATCAATTATAAAGGAACCATATAGCTTTGAGAACAAAATTCAAGAATAATAAACTTACATTGGGACTTGACTCCTGACGCAGATCCTTTGATTCTTGGCTTGGTCCTGTTTTATACCAAAATGAAATCATGTCTCAAATGAAGTCATTGTTGAAAGCAGAATGCTAAGAGAATGCTACTAGTACACCATTCAAAAAATTACTTCAGTTTAATAATATCAATCCATAAACTACATCTTAATTCCAATCTAGTTTGGTCTCAAACAAAGGTATCATCCCAACAAAAACTATCGCCACTTCAAACAGCTGAATAGCCAGTGGGTTTCTGGCTGACAACAATGATCAGATGGACGAAGGAGAAAGTAACACCTAAGTTGACTCAACAAGGTCAAAAGGATTCTCTAGTTCAGCCACAAGCAGCCAATTCTATGAAAATAGTTCAATCCACATCTGTAAAAATGTACAGCTCGCCGTCGCTTCCAGTGCTTTCTCAACTAATTCTATAAAACCTTAAAAGTAGTGTAAAATCAAAAGAATTTCATACTAAAGTCAAACCCCATAACGATCTCGAACATGGTAAGAACTCTATCCTCAGTCTCAGTGACTATAAAAGCTCAAGTAGAAAGACCTAAAAACTGTCTATTTCATTAGAACCCCATAACAATTACAAACAAGGTAAAATAAAAGCTCCATCCTCACAACTATATAAGCTCGAGTAGCAAGCAGAAACAATCATATATTAAAGTCGAACATCATAACGATATCAAACATGGTAAAAACTCCATCCACTTAACTATACAAGCTGAAGCAGCAGCACAAATCAGTAATCAACTGTTCTGCTGCATACCACAATGAACACAACTATCAGATTCTCAAGTTTCATAGTTAGACAAAGCAATACTACCAATTGGAAGCTCTAAATCTCTAACTATATCCCTAAGGAACCCAAAATTTGCAGCTACAAACAACGAAAGACAATTATTTTCAAACATCAATTAATCATTGAACAACCAACATACACTCAGATCCAATCATCATGAAAAAACTCATCCTTTCTTCCTCCAACAAAAATCAAACTAACTCTTCAAAATCCTCATAAATATCCGATCTTTCCCACTACATGAGACCAATAGTACTATAACTACCGCCTAGCAAAATAACTCTTGTAAATCCTCCAAACTATCCAATATTTTCCACTAAATGAGACCAATAATCACATTAATTGATAAATCACGCAATTACATAAATCAATATACGGTAGAAAATGTTTTTAAAAAAAATTACACAGGGAGAGTAAAAACCTGGAGGAGGTGGAGGTAATGGCGTGGGGGAAGGGGGGAGGCGCTTTTGGAATATTGAGGAAAAGAAGCGTTGAGCACCGGAAGTTATGAGCTTTGATGCGGGGTCCACCACGAGCTTAGTAAGCCAACTAGAGTTTCGAAGTGCCGTCGGTGGACGATCGTACGGAGTATTATTCTGGTTCCGACGTAACGGCCTTTTCCTAAACTTTCCTCCGGCTCCTCCTCCTTCGTATGCCGCCGCCGCCGCCGTGCCTTCGCCCGCCGTTGCCATTTTACTGAGAGAGAACACCGCACCGAGTACCAAAATTGGAGAGAGAAAGAAAGGAGAGAGAAGGGAAAATTAGGGTTTTATTTTCGTTGGGACAGACACAGAAAGCGATGCCCGTTATTATTATTTTTTAATTTAATGAAATAAGCATTAAGCAAAAAAAGAAAAAAACTCCACTACTGTAGTATTTTAAAATAGGGGAAAATAAAATGAATTAAAATTGTGTGGAGTTAATTTAAAAACAAAAAAACAAAAAAAAAATCTGAGGAGCGTGAGGATCTGTATAATTTGAACGATGTTAAATTGAGAAAAGTGGGCGGGCCAGTGGGGTGACCAAATTTTTGGCGCCTGTGACTGTAATTTTAGTATTGCCTGTACTGATCAACTACAGTGCTAAAAAAGGTTACAAATATTTGTGGTGTTGTCATTACCATTTTACTCTTTACTTCAGTAGTACTTGCCAAAGTACATCGTCCTCTTGCGAATTGTATCGTGTCTTGATTTCATGTTTTGTTTATAATCCAGTATTTCTCGAGGATCAGTGGCATATGATTCTATTTTCGTTGAATAACGTGTTCGTCTATTTACCCTTATATATTCATTTGAATATCAAAATTTGTTTGTGGCAAGGTTTGAAATCGTGACGTGTGTCTAACTCATACATCACGTGTTGAGCTCTTACCACTAACTAAAGCCCTTCAGGGATTATTTGGTACATGTGATAAGAATAATAATCTCGCGATAAAATTTGGGATTAACTTTATCCCATGATTGGTTTGGGGTATTAGCTAATACTAGGATAACTTTTACATTTGTATGGGTCAGAATCCGACCCCACGATAATTAACGAAACCAATTCCGTCTTAAGCTAATTCATGATTAATTAGTGGCACGACCACTCAGAATTAACGATATTCAACCCGCATATGATTCGATCAGCAAGGCCATGGCCTATCCGCCACCGTGAAGGCGAAATCCCAACGTGGTCACGGCCACTTATTGCCAGCTCACGAAGCTCACGGCTATAAATACCAAGAGAGGAAACCCTAGAAAGGGTGGCTTCTTGTTCACCACTATTGAGAGAGAAAAAAGAGACAACGATACCCAAATTATGGGCAAGAGGAACACCATTGTAAGGCTCTCAACCTCTTCATGGAGAGGCAGACCAAACCAATATTATCAATAAAGGCTTCTAATGTTTCTCCCCCTAATCCTGAGTACTTATTTTCGTTTCCTTCATTTGGTCCAACGGATTATTACGGTTTGCTATGATTTTTCCGTGATTTATTTATATTGTTTTATACTCATAAGGTATGTAATAACTTTTGAGTCAAACAATTTGGCGTCGTCTGTGGGGATTTCCTAGCAAAATCGCGTAGTTCTTCCCTGGACCAAAAGAAAAGAAACGCCAAACTCGAAGGGGAACTCGAAGATCTCAAATCAAGATCTAAGTCCTCTCTCTCTCTCCGATCTCAGATAGTGCAAACAAAAAGAAGAAGCCTCCCCCCCCCCTCCTAGGGGAAGGTCTCTGTAAGGCATCTCCCACGTCCCTGATACGAGCTCCGGTCAGAAATCGGCACGGAGAAATCTCGAGCCGAGAGTCGCCTCAAGACAGCCTATATACCCTGGTTGGGAAGACAACGGATAAGCCGCTCAAGGTCTCGAATCCAAAACGAGTTTCAACACTCAATACCCACAATATGGGACTCAGGCCATGAGCCTTCGTCATCAAGATCGACACAGTTCAACAATAGTTGAACTGGGACTCAGGCCACGAGCCTTCGCCATCAAAATCGACAGAGTTCAACAACAGCTGAACTGGGACTCAGGCTACGCGCCTTCGCCATCAAAATTGACCGAGTTCAACAACAGTTGAACCAAGACTCAGGCTAAGCGCCTTCGTCATTAAATCTAGGCTATGAGCCTTCGCCAGTAAGTTCAACTACGGTTGAACCAAGACTCAAGCTAAGCGCCTTCGTCATTAAATCTAGGCTATGAGCCTTCGCCAGTAAGTTCAACTACGGTTGAACCAAGACTCAGGCTAAGCGCCTTCATCATTAAATCAAGGCTATGCGCCCTCGCCAAGAAGTTCAACCACGGTTAAACCAAGACTCAGGCTACGCGCCTTCGCCATCAAAATCGACCGAGTTCAACAACAGTTGAACTGGGACTCAGGCTATGCGCCTTCGCCATCAAAATCGACAAAGTTCAACAACAGTTGAACTGGGACTCAGACCATGAGCCTTCGCCATCAAGATCGACAAAGTTCAACAACAGTTGAACTGGGACTCAGGCTATGAGCCTTCGCCATCAAGATCGACTAAGTTCAACAACAGTTGAACTGGGACTCAGGCTATGAGCCTTCGCCATCAAGGTCGACAAAGTTCAACAACNGGACCAAGCTACTCCCCTGGAGCAATAAGTTCAACTCCGTGGGAACCTCAATGAAGCGAGATCGCCCCTCTGCGCGCACCGCTGAATTGGTGAAGCCTTCCTGGAACATACGGACGTCGTCGGGGTCCAAGTCGGATTCAGACTCGTACTCACCCTCTATAGCATCTCTTCCTCCTTCAGCCATCGGCGAGGTGGAATCTCCCGCCGCAGCCGCCAAAGGAGTGCTTAACTCACCAACCTCACCAGCCGCTGAGGAACTACCTCCCGTCTCAGCGACTGGAACCACCGACTGAGTCGCCGAAGCGACGGTATCCTCATGGCCTAAGCCAGCCAGGGCAACCCCCATTGACTGTTCACCCTCAAGAGCAGGCGCCGCGACCGCACCCCTCTCCGCATCCGTCGGAGGAGAGTCCAAATTGATTACCACAGGAGGAGCCGGCGTGAACACAACCCTACGCCTTATCAAGGGCCTCTCCTCCTCCCCGTCTGATGATGATTCCGCCCTAGGGCGCACAACCCCTGATGGCCCCTCGTCCCGAAGCGCGGCCCGTGCTGGAGAAGGAACCGCTGAAGATTCAACTGATGCCGCCCTTGGTATTGAGCGCGACACAGGCGCCGCAGTAAGTCGAGCGACTGCACCCGGCCGACGGAAGGCCAACTGAGGGGCCCTGACGTGGCGTGCCCTCCCTGATCACAGAAAAACAAAGTTAATCAATAGATTTGAAACAAAGCGGAACAGAAGAAATCAATTTTTTACCTGCCGCAGGCCTACGGCCATGCTTCTCCCAGAAAGATGCCCATGTGCGTATCCCCAGCGTATGGGGGAGTACTGCCTCAACCCATCCGCAAATCCCAGCTAACGGAGCCGGCGGCGATTTTTCGGCTACAAAATTGACACGAGTTAACGCTTACGAACACAAGGCGTAAGGAGGGGTAGAAAAAAAAAGAATTCGACGATAAAAGAACTTACGTGCATGATTCCAAGCCTCTGGGAACCCAGCAAAGCACGCCACTAAATGTTCAGTCCTGATGTAGAAGAAGTGCTCAAAAGGGTGAGGATCGACCTCGTAATCCAGTCTTGCAGCCAGGCCCCTCAACCCACGAGGGCACGCTTGAATCATTGTACCGCGAACCCTCTAGGGAGCGTAGAGACTAAGCACATGCTGCAGCGTGACCTCCCTACCGGCCAGTTCTGCATATTTGATAAACATAGCTAGCAATTTGTAAAGAGAAGGAGCAAGATGACCCGGGCACACCCCGTAATAACAACAGAAATCAACCACCAGCATTGGGAGCGGGAGCTTAAACCCCAACTTGAAGGGGTAGGCGTAAAAGACGCAGTATCCCCTACGGTCGGTGTGGACCCTCTCCTCGCTTCTAGCGAGAATGACGTCAGCATAGCCGGGGATGACCCCCTATCCCCGTAGTCGGGACATCCCAATCTCCCCCATTAATGGGGCTTCATCCACCTGATCCTCCCCACCATCGGCAGTGAAATCAGTCATCGGACCTCCGGGCAGAGGTACTATCTCGTCAACCGACGGAGGTTCACCGGTCTCCACCAGTTCTGCATCACCCATTGCCGGAAATGGCCCCTCGGTCACCGGTGAGTTAACCGGAAGACCCGTCGGAAGAACGTTTTGGGAAGAAATGCCTGCCATTGTTGATACAATAACGAGAAAGAAACAAGGTTTGAGGGACGAAGACGAAGGTGAAACAGCAGTAAGAAAAGCTTCTTCAGAATCTCTCTCAGACAAACAATGAGAATATAAAAAATGAATGCCTCAGCCTTTATTTATAGGCAACGCAAGTGGCCTTCATGCACCCCAACAGCCACCATTAACTACATGACCAACCGCACACCGGTTCGATTCCATAGGAATGTGCGTCATTATGACAGGCTCCATAAAGCAGCCTTGCAATCACCAATCGGCGTCTCGCCCTCGAAATGGTTATTAGGACCTATGAATGCCGAGGAGATGCTCCTTGCGCCCTAGAAATTTTTTGACATCGCCAAACACGTATCAAGCGTGCCCTCACTCCCCTCGGCCGCACAACATACGACCCGTCCGCCATGGTCGACGGGTATGCACCCAAAACAAACGTAAGGATCAGAGCACAATGAAGCTCGACCTCACTCGAAGTAAGTTAAAAGGTCAAGAGCCTTCGCCAAGGAGGAGAGTTCGACCTCGATCGAACGATGACTTGATAGCACAATAACAGAATACTAATATTCTACAAGGCTAAGGGCCATCGCCAAAGAGAATTCGGCCTCGACCGAAGCAACAGTCGACCTCCCCATCCGAGTTTCTCAAACTACAGTCGATGGAATCCAGTCATCGAGCTCGGCCAAGGCCCGACCTCAATAAGCGGAGGGACTAACTGTATGGGTCAGAATCCGATCCCACGATAATTAACGAAGCTAATCCCGTCTTAAGCTAATTCATGATTAATTAGTGGCACGACCACTCAGAATTAACGATATTCAACCCGCATCTGATTCGATCAGCAAGGCCATGGCCTATCCGCCACCATGAAGGCAAAATCCCAACGTGGTCACGGCCACTTATTGCCAGCTCACGAAGCTCACAGCTATAAATACCAAGAGAGGAAACCCTAGAAA
>NW_017670479.1:309793-313937 GCF_001879085.1 Nicotiana attenuata
CTCAGGCTATGCGCCTTCGCCATTGAATCAAGGCTATGCGCCTTCGCCACTAAGTTCAACAACAGTTGAACTGGGACTCAAGCTATGCGCCTTCGCCATCAAAATGGACTAAGTTCAACAACAGTTGAACTGGGACTCAGGCTATGCGCCTTTGCCATCAAATCCAACGAGTTCGACCTCGCTCGAACCATAAGGCTAGACGTCTTCGTCCTCAAATCTAACAAGTTCAACCACAGTCGAACCAGGACTCGGACCAAGCGCCTTCATCATTGAACTCAGCGAAACCCAACCTCCAGCGAATCGAGGCACAGGTTAGGCGCCCACGCCCTTCAAGTAAGTACTCCCAACTCAAACTAAGATTGGGGACACGTAAGGTCCGGCCCCGACCAAACTACAAGGCCGCATTTCTGTCATCACGGCCGACAGTTCAACCGCGCCCGAACTGGGACTAAGGCTAAGTGCCGCTATCGCCAAGCAACGGCTCCGACTCGCTCACCCCGAGTCGAAGAAGAAGAGTCGTCAGCAATTAAAAACTAACATGCCTACCAGAGTCAAACTCGAAGGCAAATCACCCTTTCGAGCGCATGCAAAGAAAAATCTAAAGGGGAAAAAGAGGAGGTACAAAACAGATACAAAGCAAATAACGGAACAGAGATCTCATTTATCCACGAAATTAATTGCGGGTCATCCCCGCTTACACCCGGCCAAGGCCGATCAATACAAGGAAAGAGAAAAAGAGAAGAAAAAATGCATAACATCTTTTTACTCGGCGCCATCTGCGCCACCATCTGCACCAGCGTCAGCCTCTGGCGTCGCCGCGTCAAAACCACAGTCGGCACGGGCCTCACGAGCCTTTTGACGCGCCCCCTCGAAAGCAGCTTCGGTCACGATGCCGGCCTCCCACAAATTCTTATATACATCACGTTGGGCCTCGGCAAAGACCCAAAGTTCTCGAGCCTGGCTGGAAGAAGCGGCTTGATCCCGTAGGCGCTGATTCTCTTCTTCTAAGGCTGTGATCCGGTCCGCCATGACTTGAGCGTCCTGCTCAAAGACACCGATCCGCTCCTCGAGACTAGCTTCTCTAAAGGCCGCAGCATCTCTCTCCAATGCCCGTTGGGATTCGTGCACGCGGATAGCTTCCTTCAACGCCCCAGCCCTCGACGAGGCATCCCTCACTTGAAGCTTCAATACCGCGACTTCACCCTCCAACGCAGTCACTTTCCCGCTCCATGCCGCAGCGGCCTCCGCCGCCTTAGCCTGGCCCTGGCGCTCACGCTCAGCTGCAGCCCTTCTCCCCGCCTCAAGCTCCTCATCCTTTCACCGGAGCTGCTCCTCGAGAGCACTCGCTCTGCCAAGTGCTTGCTGCATCTGTACCTCCCGTCTCGCTAGTTCCTCGACCAAGGTCCGACTACGGGGATCATTCCTCAAGCGCATGCGCATCTCTCGGCACCGATCACGGTAGCGGCGATATTTCTCCAGCGCCTGCAAAAATATCCCCGAACGGACGTTGGCTCGACGGATGCTCTCCACCTCCAACAAATAAGACTGCAAAGCAAAGACAACGATTAAGATAAAGTTCAAACTAAGGCAAAGAAGAAGCGAACCGACATTATATTACATACCCTCAATCCCATCACAGCAACTTCGTTCATCAGGCCGACATCTGTGATGCCCCTCAATGACGCGTTCTCGGCCTCCGAGCATAGCAGCTCAAACTGCGGGACCAAGCTACTCCCCTGGAGCAATAAGGTCAACTCCGCGGGAACCTCAATGAAGCGAGATCGCCCCTCTGCGCGCACCGCTGAATTGGTGAAGCCTTCCTGGAATATACGGACGTCATCGGGGTCCAAGTCGGATTCAGACTCGTACTCACCCTGTACAACATCTCTTCCTCCTTCAGCCTCCGGCGAGGTGGAATCTCCCGCCGCAGCCGCCAAAGGAGTGCTTAACTCACCAACATTACCAGCCGCTGAGGAACTACCTCTCGTCTCAGCGACTGGAACCACCGACTGAGTCGCCGAAGCGACGACATCCTCATGGCGTAAGCCAGCCAGGGCAACCCCCATTGACTGTTCACCCTCATGAGCAGGCGCCGCGATCGCACCCCTCTCCACATCCATCAGAGGAGAGTCCAAATTGATTACCACAGGAGGAGCCGGCGTGAACACAACCCTACGCCTTATCAAGGGCCTCTCCTCCTCCCCGTCTGATGATGATTCCGCCCTAAGGCGCATAACCTCCGATGGCCCCTCGTCCCGAAGCGCGGCCCGTGCTGAAGAAGGAACCGTTGAAGATTCAACTGATGCCACCCTCGGTATTGAGCGCGACACAGGCGCCGCAGTAAGTCGAGCGACTGCACCCGGCCGACGGAAGGCCAACTGAGGGGCCCTGACGCGGCGTGCCCTCCCTGATCACAGAAAAACAAAGTTGAGGAATAGTGTTGAAACAAAGAGGAACAGAAGAAGAAGTCAATTTTTCTTACCTGCCACAGGTCTACGGCCATGCCTCTCCCAGAAAGACGCCATGTGCGTATCCCTACCGTATGGGGGAGCACGGCCTCGACCCATCCGCGAATCCCAGCTAACGGAGCCGGCGGCAATTTTTCGGCTACAAAATTGACACGAGTTAACGCTTACGAGCACAAGACGTAAGGAGGGGTAGAAAAAAGAATTCGACGACAAAAGAACTTGCGTGCATGATTCCAAGCCTCTGGGAACCCAGCAGAGCACGCCACTAAATGTTCAGTCCTGATGTAGAAGAAGTGCTCAAAAGGGCGAGGATCGACCTCGTCATCCAGTTATGCAGTGAGGCCCCTCGACCCACGAGGGCACGCTTGAATCATGGTACCGCGAACCCTCTGGGGAGCGTAGAGACTAAGCACATGCTGCAGCGTGACCTCCCTACCGGCCAGTTCTGCATATTTGATAAACATAGCTAGCAATTTGTAAAGAGAATGAGCAAGCTAACCCGGGCACACCCCGTAATAACGACAGAAATCAACCACCAGCATTGGGAGCGGGAGCTTAAACCCCAACTTGAAGGGGTAGGCGTAAAAGACGCAGTATCCCCTACGGTCGGTGTGGACCCTCTCCTCGCTTCTAGCGAGAATGACGTCAGCATAGCCGGGGATGACCCCCTATCCTCGTAGTCGGGACATCCCAATCTCCCCCATTAATGGGGCTTCATCCACCTGATCCTCCCCACCATCGGCGGTGAAATCAGTCATCGGACCTCCGGGCAGAGGTACTATCTCGTCAACCGACGGAGCTTCACCGGTCTCCACCAGTTCTGCATCGCCCATTGCCGGAAATGGCCCCTCGGTCACCGGTGAGTTAACCGGAAGATCCGTCGGAAGAATGTTTTGGGAAGAAATGCCTGCCATTGTTGATACAATAACGAGAAAGAAACAAGGTTTGGGGGACGAAGACGAAGGTGAAACAGCAGTAAGAAAAGCTTCTTCAGAATCTCTCTCAGACAAGCAATAAGAATATGAAAAATGAATGCCTCAGCCTTTATTTATAGGCAATACAAGTGGCCTTCATGCATCCCAACAACCACCATTAACTACATGACCAACCGCACACCGGTTCGATTCCATAGGAATGTGCGTCATTATGACAGGCTCCATAAAGCAGCCTTGCAATCACCAATCGGCGTCTCGCCCTCGAAATGGTTATAACGACCTATGAATGCCGAGGAGATGCTCCTTGCGCCCTAGAAATTTTTTGACATCGCCAAACACGTATCAAGCGTGCCCTCACTCCCCTCGGCCGCACAACATACGACCCGTCCGCCATGGTCGACGGGTATGCACCCAAAACAAACGTAAGGATCAGAGCACAATGAAGCTCGACCTCACTCGAAGTAAGTTAAAAGGTCAAGCGCCTTCGCCAAGGAGGAGAGTTCGACCTCGATCGAACGATGACTTGATAGCACAATAACAGAATACTAATATTCTACAAGGCTAAGGGCCATCGCCAAAAGAGAATTCGGCCTCGACCGAAGCAACAGTCGACCTCCCCATCCGAGTTTCTCAAACTACAGTCGATGGAATCCACTCATCGAGCTCGCCAAGGCCCGACCTCAATAAGCGGAGGGACTAACTGTATGGGTCAGAATCCGATCCACGATATTACGAAGCTAA
>NW_017670479.1:317315-326371 GCF_001879085.1 Nicotiana attenuata
CGGCGTGCCCTCCCTGATCATACGTAAAAACAAAGTTGAGGAATAGTATCGAACAAAGCGGAACAGAGAGAAGTCAATTTTCTACCTGCCACAGGTCTACGGCCATGCCTCTCCCAGAAAGACGCCCATGTGCGTATCCCCACCGTATGGGGGAGCACGGCCTCGGCCCATCCGCAAACCCCAGCTAACGGAGCCGGCGGCGATTTTTCGGCTACAAAATTGACACGAGTTAACGCTTACGAGCACAAGGCGTAAGGAGGGGTAGAAAAAAGAATTCGACGACAAAAGAACTTACGTGCATGATTCCAAGCCTCTGGGAACCCAGCAGAGCACGCCACTAAATGTTCAGTCCTGATGTAGAAGAAGTGCTCAAAAGGGCGAGGATCGACCTCGTCATCCAGTTTTGCAGTCAGGCCCCTCGACCCACGAGGGCACGCTTGAATCATGGTACCGCGAACCCTCTGGGGAGCGTAGAGACTAAGCACATGCTGCAGCGTGACCTCCCTACCGGCCAGTTCTGCATATTTGATAAACATAGCTAGCAATTTGTAAAGAGAATGAGCAAGCTAACCCGGGCACACCCCGTAATAACGACAGAAATCAACCACCAGCATTGGGAGCGGGAGCTTAAACCCCAACTTGAAGGGGTAGGCGTAAAAGACGCAGTATCCCCTACGGTCGGTGTGGACCCTCTCCTCGCTTCTAGCGAGAATGACGTCAGCATAGCCGGGGATGACCCCCTGTCCCCATAGTCGGGACATCCCAATCTCCCCCATTAATGGGGCTTCATCCACCTGATCCTCCCCACCAACAGCGGTGAAATCAATCATTGGACCTCCGGGCAGAGGTACTATCTCGTCAGCCGACGGAGCTTCACCGGTCTCCACCAGTTCTGCATCGCCCATTGCCGGAAATGGCCCCTCGGTCACCGGTGAGTTAACCGGAAGATCCGTCGGAAGAATGTTTTGGGAAGAATGCCTGCCATTGTTGATACAATAATGAGAAAGAAACAAAGTTTGGGGGACGAAGACGAAGGTGAAACAGCAGTAAGAAAAGCTTCTTCAGAATCTCTCTCAGACAAGCAATAAGAATATGAAAAATGAATGCCTCAGCCTTTATTTATAGGCAACGCAAGTGGCCTTCATGCACCCCAACAACCACCATTAACTACATGACCAACCGCACACCGGTTCGATTCCATAGGAATGTGCGTCATTATGACAGGCTCCATAAAGCAGCCTTGCAATCACCCATCGGCGTCGCACCCCCGAAATGGTTATAACGACCTATGAATGCCGAGGAGATGCTCCTCGCGCCCTAGAAATTTTTTGACATCGCCAAGCACGTATCAAGCGTGCTCTCACTCCCCTCGTCCGCACAACATACGACCCGTCCGCCATGGTCGACGGGTATGCACCCAAAACAAACGTAAGGATCAGAGCACAATGAAGCTCGACCTCACTCGAAATAAGTTAAGAGGTCAAGAGCCTTCGCCCAGGAGGAGAGTTCGACCTCGATCGAACGATGACTTGATAGCACAATAACAGGATACTAATACTCTACGAGGCTAAGGGCCATCGCCAAAGAGAATTCGGCCTTGACCGAAGCAACAGTCGACCTCCCCATCTGAGTTTCTCAAACTACAGTCAATGGAATCCACTCATCGAGCTCGGCCAAGGCCCGACCTCAATAAGCGGAGGGACTAACTGTATGGGTCAGATCCGACCCTACGATAATTAACGAAGCTAATCTCGTCTTAAGCTAATTCATGATTAATTAGTGGCACGACCACTCAGAATTAACGATATTCAACCCGGATCTGATTCGATCAGCAAGGCCATGGCCTATCCGCCACCATGAAGGCGAAATCCCAACGTGGTCACGGCCACTTATTGCCAGCTCACGAAGCTCACAACTATAAATACCAAGAGAGGAAACCCTAGAAAGGGGGCTTCTTCTTCACCACTATTGAGAGAGAAAAAAGAGACAACGATACCCAAATTATGGGCAAGAGGAACACCATTCCGGGTAATTTGCTACCAACTTTGGTCTCTAAGGTAAAAGGACCAAATATTCCGGGTAAACAATATACCGACCAACTTTGGTCGCTTTATTATTTTAATAATATAAATTTAGCGACCAAAGTTGGTCTCCATTCTTAAATTACATTTTTTTTAATTTATTATTAATCAAAATATAGCGACCAACTTTGGTCTGTAAACAAAATATTATATTTTAAAATCTGGAAAATAGAGACGAAAGTTGGTCGCTATATTTTGATTAATAATAAACATAAGCGACCAACATTGGTAGCTAATTTCAAGAATTTAATTATTTTTTAAACATAAGCGACCACAATTGGTCGCTATTTTCCAGAAAATATAATTTTTTTTAGTAGACTAGCGACCAAAGTGGGCTGCTTTTTGAGAAATCTAGGTTAGTTAGCGACCAACCTTGGTAGCTATTGCCCAGAAAATTAATTTTTTAAATGGAAAAGCGACCAACAAGCGACTAAAGTTGGTCGCTTTTCTGGGTATAATTTTGGCAGAAACTGCCTGTTTTGGCAGCTACACCACCTGCCAGCATACCAAATCCCTATTACAAGCAACAAAAACAACAATACCAACAACAACACAACGACAACAATAACACAACAACAACAACAACAACACAACAACAACATTAACAACAACAAAGTATAAAGTTCAATAGAACTAACACATTAAGCTAACCAAACTAAGTTAACTGTACAAGCCCATTCGAAAATCAATTCTATTTGTCTAGTTCAAAGTGTATAAAAGTCAAGGATTGTTTTGTACATCATTATCATCACCGTCTGATGAACTTTCATCACCAAGACGGTATCCAGAAGGGTGTACTTGTCGAGGACGGGAAGAACGATCACGGAGGACGGGAGGAATGAGCACGGGGAAGGCGAGCCTCTGGCGATGACTCACGAGACCGGGGAATCGGAAAAATGCCAGAAGCTAGGAGAGATTTGAGCTGCTCTTGCATGCCTTGGCACTCAGCTTGCATGCCAATGTACTGAGCATCTCTAAGCTTTTCTCTTTCCTTGTCCGCTTCTAGCTCGGATGTGAGCTTTGTCACAGTCTCCCGCATAGCTGATCGCTGCCTACTCCGCACCAATGAAAGGTAGCAAGAGAGGGTCGCAATAGCTTTTACCCGATATGAGGGTCGGGATTGAATTCCTCAGAGAGCTAGAAATTGGAGCTGGGTATCTATCTAGACTAGAGTCGTGTAATTGTTCTAAATGTCACTTCCAACATTTTTGGGTTTTTCAATTATAAACTACTATTATCAAACTACTAATTGAAACTAGTTTATGCTACGAAATAATTGCTATGGTTATATCTAATGGGAAGAAGGGCACTAGGGTCGTGACATCACCTAGGTGGCTAATTGACGGGTAGATGTTACTAAGGTTCGATTGACATAATTGGGGCTTATGCTATAACTGTTGCACAATTTTACCCACTCTCACACCTCTCGGTAGAGAGAGTGATTTTGCCAACTTGTCTCTCTCGAGACCAAATGGGTAGGCAAATTAGATCAAGCAACTAGGGTTCAAGTAGCGTGATTACTCTCTCGAGGTTTAACCCGTTAATTGGGACTATCATTTCTCATGAGTCCATCCCAATTCCTTGTTGGGTCAATTTTGGAGATTTAGACTCTCTTTCTCAAGAAGAGTCAAATCCGCAAAGCACAAATCAGTGTTTGCAACCACCAATTTATAGATTAAAACATAAAATCAACCCAAATAGCAAACACTCATAGTCAATCTAACCCTAGATGGCAACACCCATCAATTACCCACACTAGGGTTGAGCCACAACCCTAGCTAATGGGTTTAGCTACTCATGCTTGAAGGAGAAAATGAAGAAATAGATGAAGAACAAGACATATTAATCAAATACTAAATTAAAGTACAAGAATCTATCGTTAATTTGAAGCTAAGATGCCAAAAATGGCTACAAATGATGTTCTCACGAGCGCAGCTACGTTCAGGAATTAACTAATGACCTAAAAATGGTAAAATGTTCTATTTATACTAGGTTGGAAAAACTGGACAAAAATACCTCTGTGGGGTCAGCGCGGGCCGCATGAAATGGACCGCGGCCGCGTTGGGCTCTTTGACTTCAATTGTGAGCTCTCTGAACTTGGCCTCCGCGGGCCGCATAAAATGGACAGCCGCCGTAGAGGAAGCTGGCGCCGTCCGCACAATCATGACCGCGGACCGCATGGCTTGGACTGGGCATAATTCCATCTCTCTGAATCTCTTGTCCGCGGACCGCGCGAAAAGGTAGTGCGGCCGCGGAGCCTTCACCGCGGACCGCGCTATGTGTACCGCGACCGCATCGCCTGAAGCCTGGTTTTGCCAACTCTCTGAACCATCTAGTACGGCCGCATTCGTCTTTGTGCGGTCCGCACTAGGCTTGTTTGCCCTTAGTTTACTTGGTCTTTGATACTTGAGCAGGTTTCACTCCTTTTGAGTCGATCCTTGACATTTAATCACTTTGTCGATCAAACCTAAAATCAAGCACAACTTATGAGCCTCTTGGGACTATTTTGTAACAATTTATATTCAAAGCATAGGCAAGTAGGAGCATAAAACACGTTAAAATCCCTACTTATCAATAGCGGAGAGGCTCTCCCCATCAAGTAGCTCGGCTTGCGAGGAAGTCCCTATTCCTTGCATTCCACACTTATAGCGATGGAATTTCTTAGTAGGAAGCCCGTATACCTTCCCCCATTTTGGACCGCCAGTAGCCTCCGTCCACATTCTTTCAGCATCCTCGTCCGAAGGTTGGATTGGCTCGCCCGACTCATTAGATGGCTGACTGCGTATGAATTCCTCTAGTTCAGCTGTGAAGCGACCCTATAAGAAAAATTACATTGAATTAGTATTTCAAAATTTATATAAAAGCAAATCAAAATACTTAATGAAAAGTGAAAACTTACATGTACAGTCGAGGCTCGGCCCTCGACCCACCTTTCTTGATCCGTCTCTTTCTTCTTCTTTACAATATGAGTCTCCTTGAATAGCTCATCTTGGTTCATCGGACGCCCCAACTTCTGTTCCTGAAAACTCATAAATTTTAGTTAATAAACAGAATAGATATACTTTGAAAATTAAAATAAATTAAGCAATTACGTACCATTCTTCTTTTTATTGTCTCTAGGCTGATCGCACCTCCAGTGTACAAGGATCCTCCCTTCTTAGATGCGCGAGCTTTCTTTCCTTTTTCGCTCTTCTCTAAGAACTTTGCGGTAAGCCATTGCCTTTGCAAATCCTCCCATAAATTTTGAAGCAACCAGTCAGGCTTCTGGTTCAACTTTCTAGCTTTGGAGAAACAATACGACAACCGCTTGCGAGCTTTGAGATAAAAATTTGCAGCCACTTACGCGCTGTAGCGGTGTTCCCATACACACTTGCTCTGTATTTCAAAAGTTAAGTATTATATCGAAATATCATAAATATAAATAATTATACTGCTTAAAAGAACATATATACCTTAAATTGATTGAAAATTTGCTCCTTCAGCGAGAATGGGAATTCACTCCAAGTCGCATAAGGGCCATCATAAAGCTTTCTGGTGGCTTTGGTGATTATCCTCGTAGTAATATTACTAGGGATGAACCTGCAATTTAATAAAAAAACACATTAATATCTTAGTAAAAACTGTACAAAACAATAAACGTAAAAATAACAAATAACTCTTACCCATCACCCTCAGGAACTATGATGATCCTGCCATATTGATCATAATACACCTCCTCGTCATCATCAGCATCACCGTGTGAAGCATGTATATCAGAGGCATGTGTGGAAGGTGTAGGGGGGTCAGAGCTAGTATCTCGCAGGCGAAGGCCTGAAATAGATGGAGTCCCTGATGAAGATGGTTGCGATCCCTGTGACTGCGACATAGCTGGATGGACCGCAAGTGGCTGTGACACTGATAGCTGTGACCCGAGTGGCTGTGACACTGATGGTTGTGATCCATGTGGATGTGACATGGATCCATGCGATCCATGCGATGCAGATGGATGTGATCCACGTGGTCGTGAGGCAGGTGGACTGTATGTCGGACGTATAGTCCTATGGCCATGTGACGAAAGACCCGGTGTCTGTATGAAGGTGTAGGGCTCGTGATGTTGTGGCAGCTCAGAATAGCCCTGGGGTGGAGGCAAAGACATAGGCTAGGCATAGGCATAGGCATCTCTGAAGAGGGTGAAAAAGATTGAGTATTATCTTCTACCCTCCTCTTTGGTTTCCTAGCCTTTTCTCGACCCCGAAAACCAGTAGGGTCATTGTTACATCGACCTTTCATCTGCATAATATAATACATATTTAGATTGAAACATATAAAGAAGCTAGCTATAAACGAGAGTTATTAAAGAAACCAACTTTTTAAAGCTCATCGACGTATTGTTCCTCGTTTGAGAATTCTTCTTGCTCACTAGTTTGAGCTTCATCAGTTGATTTTTCTTCCTCGTTTTCTATAATTCTTACTTCATTTATATCAACTTCTTCCAATATGTGTTCAGGATGTTCCAAATCATTTTCTAAAACTTCGTCCACTATTTGGTGAACATTGGAGATATCGTTTTGATATGCAACATCTAACACATTCTCGACTTCCACCCTACCTACAGGCTTAGTTTTTATTACAACCCACCAATCGGACTTATTCCGCCGCAATGGATAAGGAGCATAATACACTTGCCTAACATTATGTGCAATTATGAAAGGATCATAGCGATCATACTCCCTCGTATGATTAACCTAATTATGTTGTATTGATTGTGTACTCTTGTACCTCTTGTTGGATTTGGGTCAAACCACTTGCATCTAAAGAGTATCAATTTCTTAAATGGCCAACCTGTATATTCTAGTTCTATTATTTCTTTAAGCATACCATAATAATCAATATCTCTAACTTGGTTGCCATTACCACTTTGAACCCACACCCCACTGTTGTTGCTATTTTTATTTTTAGAGCAATCCTCTGTATGAAACTTATAACCATTCACAACGTACTTAGACATTGTTGCGACCTCAAGCCCAGGTCCCCAAGATATATCTTTCAGAAATTGATTACACCATTATTTGGATCATTTACCTACATATTGTTAAAAAATATCATAAGTTAGCATAACTTCCAAACATTGTTTACCTACATAGTGTTAGAATATTTTAAGGATAAACTTACAAATTGTTTGAACCACGTATCAAATCTCGTATATACAGCATCATGGCCAAATTGACCCACGAAGTGACTGTGACACATCAAATATTTTTAGTAGTTGCATTGAGATGTAATCACAGTAATTTTTATATTTTGATAACTACTACATCAATACTTACTTGAGAAATGGTACAACTTCAGGACAATTTAGTAACACATGAAGTGTAGTTGACTTGAACTCCATATCACTCAAACTTCTCTTTCTAACATCTTTAGAACATCGACCTGATTGATTGAATATGGACATAGGCGGATATAATGGATCATTCACACATTCGACCGTGTGCCTATTGGGCCTATTCCTAGCACATGGCACATTACTCTCAAAATAATAAGAACAAAAATGAGCAGTTTCCTTTGCAAGATAAGCTTCGCATATAGATCCTTCAATCCTATTCCTCTGCTTAACAAATTGTTTGCATTTGCCAATTGTCCTACATAATTTCAGGTTAGCCAAGAACATTCAAATAAAACAGAAAATTACATCAAACTTATAATATTACCTCTCAAAGGGATACATCCATCTGCATTGAACAGGCCCTCCAAGTCGTGCCTCGTGTACAAGGTGGATTGGAAGGTGTTCCATCACATCAAAAAAACACATGGAAATATCATTTCCATCTTAGTAGAAGTTACACGAATGTTCTGATCCATCCGGAGTAGGTTTTCTTCCCTTAATGTGGAATAACACAAGTCTTTAAAAAATAAACTAATCTCTGTGATGGGTTTCCAGATTCTTTCAGGCAAACCACAAAATGCAATAGGCACTAAGGTCTCTATGAAAACATGACAGTCATGACTTTTCAAATGGCTCAACTTCCCTACCTCTATATCAACTGTTTTCCCAAGATTTGATGCATAACCCTCGGGCATCTTCAATTTCGTTACCCAATCACAAATTTGCCGTCTTTCCTCCAAAGTGAATGTGTAACTTGCTTTGGGCTTGAACACCTTACCATTGTTTGATGTCTGCAAGTATAATTCAGGCCGCCTGCAATATTCTTGTAAGTCCATTCTAGTCTTCGGGTTAGCCTTTGTCTTACCTTTAACATCCATCACTGTGTTGAACAAATTGTCAAAATAATTCTTCTCAATATGCATGACATCAAGGTTGTGACGGAGAAGATTATCCTTCCAATAAGGCAACTCCCAAAATATACTCTGTTTCGTCCAATTATGAGTAACACCGTACCCGGAGAATCTATAAGGTGGAGCTTCAGTAACTTTACTGAAGTTCTGGACCCTCTCCCAAATTTCCTCGCCTGAAAGTATCGGAGGTGGAGAATCATATTCCATTTTATTCTTTTTGAATGCATTTTTCATCCTTCTAAACTCATGATCAGGAGGCAAGAATTGACGATGACAATCAAACCATGATTGTTTTCGGCCATATTTCAAAGTGAACGCTTTACTATTTTCCATGCAGTAAGGACAAGCTAGCTTCCCAGCAGTCATCCACCCAGACAACATTCCATACACAGGAAAATCGTTAATTGTCCACATTAAATTAGCACGCAAATTGAAATTCTGCTTGGTTGATATGTCATGTTTCAACACCATCGTACCATAATTGTTTTAGCTCATCAATCAAAGGTTGCAAATATACATCAATCAAACTTTTCGGATTACGTGGACCGGGGATAATACAATTTAAGAATATATATGGACTAGTCATGCACAACTCGGGTGGTAGATTATAAGGTGTAAGAAAGACAGGCCAACATGAATATGGTGTCGCAGATACAGAAAAAGGCGTGAAGCCATCCGCACACAAACCTAATCGAACAT
>NW_017670479.1:331113-338431 GCF_001879085.1 Nicotiana attenuata
ACTGCCAAACACCAATACTGCCAAATTCAACTATGGCCAATCAACTACCTTCTTCCAATTTATCCTTGATTGCCTTAAAGATATCATTGATTTCTTCCAGCGCATAACATACTCCCTTTGCACTCATCCTGAGGGACCTTGAATCACGAGACCATGCTGTCTCAAATCCCATGAACTGACTCACATCTCTCAAATGCCATACCGCAAGCCAAAACATCACAGAACGTCTTGAGTCTCCATTCGTAAGCTGCTGCATAAGCTTGATTCTCAACTGCGCTTATAGGCTCGACATCATTAAGTATTATACTTCCTCTTTTGAATTTTCACTAGGACCGCTGCTGAGAGCCACCCGCTCTGACTTGGCCCCGAATATAATCAACTCCATAAATCTTATAACACATGAATACCCTCTCGACGAGGCACCCGGTGGAATCACTTCCTCCGAAACCTGTATCTATACGAGGCATAAGTCCTGAATCCCTTCCCAAGTTCGATTATGAGCCAATAAGGCCAACCATACATGCCTCCAATAAGTCATTTGCTCAAATTATCACTTATGGTCTTTTTCCGTAGCTGAGATAACCCACCAAGATATTAATAACTGGAAACCTCGCAAGTAGCTAACCATGAAACCCAAATCACAAGCAGTGGGACTCTCCCACTTAGCTTGAAGCCATTATTACCAAAACTCTGGAGTTCACCATTATTCTTAATCTCTTGCCGACATAACCTCGTGCCATCAATCGCCAGCTTTCTCGATATCTTACCGTAGAACCCCAATTGATACTCTAAAGTATTAACACCATTCATACAACAATCCCCTTTGCTGCATATCCAGTAGAACTCTTCGCAGAAGCCTCGCCAACCATGCGACTACTAACCTGCTCACAGGAATACCCCACCTGTAGAAATCACTCCCCGGCATCTTCCAACGCTACTGCATGGGGTACAATTACTACGACATCAATGACCCTTCCTGGGTCTGGGCTCACACTCCAGTTGCACAGGTCCATTTTACCCCTTGTGGACATCATTTACATGCGCGGCAACATCCTTCCAATTCCGAGTTATGCTGCATCCTTCTTCACTTAAGTGGCTCCTTTCTGTTGTATTAAATCTCCTGCCGCATGATAGCTCTTACTTCTAATCAATTCCGTAGGCCCCAATAGCCAAGCACTAATATCATCAAATCACTCCAAATTCTCCTTAAGGTACGTGGTCCTTCCACTGCAAGCCCATATGCATCTCCGCCACTCTCCCACTTTGGCGGAGCTCATCCCCTTAATCGACTACTTTAATCTTTGCTTCATATACCTGGCCTTTTAACAATTTAAAACTCCGCCTGACATTTCCCACAGGCCCTTCTCATCTTTTGCTGCTCAGTTGTTGCCTTAATAAAATTCATCTTCATAGAACTTGAATCCTCAAATTGCTACTAACTCCAAACCTTTCCGAAGGTCGTCTTTATCAAACCATCAGCATTTGCAATACTGATTCAGTCCGTAGCCACCGCATCCCGCGATATCTGGTAGTTGTATCTCCAATACCATTTCACAATATCTTGCCCTAAGGGCTAATCATAGAAGATCATAACACCGATAGACTTAATACGTCCAATTAGGACAACATCACCACAATAAAGAAGAGAACTCCTTCACGCTTGCAATTACCACGCTCCATTACTTCCACTAGTCCACATCTGACCATCCTTAGTTCGATTGACTTTCCCCCGCCGGGAATAACATACTGAGTCCCTCTGATTACACACTGAGTAAACCTCCCTTCAATTCATTCACTGCCCCGACACGTGGGCAAACGCCCTACCATCACAACAACACTGCGGAATAATCGCTTATGAGTATCATGGCAACCTGTGCCTAGCCTTAAGGCTCTCAGAAGTTCTGTTACGGAGCTAAAACAATGGAATATCCCTCCGTAATGTGACTATAATAGTCCAATCAACTATACCGGGTAAATCATCCCGCACCATATTTGTAGTGCCATTGCAATCCTTCAATTTTCGATTTATAACAAGCGCTCGCGTCGCGTAAGATTGAGTGGGAAGGAATCAAATGCATAAGCCTCAAAGGAATCGAACCGCACAATAAGGAAACAAAGAAGGGAAGTACTCCTAACAGCCCTGTAGCCTCCCGAGGATAAGTACAGACGTCTCTGTACCGATCCGCGAGACTCTACTAGACTTGCTCATGACTCGTGAGACCGACGGGAACCTAGTGCTCTGAAACCATGTTGTCACGACCCAAATCCACTACGGGTCGTGATGGCGCCGGACACCATTGTCAGGCAAGCCAACTAACTCATCCATTAAGTTCTCTTTTAATAATTTAAAAAAAATCTAAGAGTTTTACCTCCATTTTTCATATGTAAAACAATCTCTGTTTAAACTCAAAGGAAGAAATAATTACTAATACACACCTTTCAAAGAAAACCATCCCAGAACCCGGTGTCACAAGTGCATGAGCCACTACTGATAAGGAAAATAAAATACAATGTCTGTCCGAAATACAGTGGACAGAGAATAAATAAATGACATATTAGAAGGGAACTACACTAGCTCCGGGTCGTCTCGAAAAATGCAGCTCACCTAGTCCCCGAATCATCCGGGCTGCCATCTAATGCAAGATATACTTGTGCAACAAAAATGCACAAAAGTGTAGTATGAGTACGTAATCAACGTGTACTCAGTGAGTATCCCGCCTAATCCCGAAGGGGTAGGGACGAGATGGCCAACTTCGACACTCACTAGAGGTCCATTAACAATATTCTATAAGTGTGAGGATAATCATGGATTTATATAGAAGTCCTAACTGTGAGACCAAATAAACAGGCAAACACCTTCAACATTAAATCGAGGGCTTCCAAAGTCTATTCTTTATTATCTTATCAGTTCATATTAAGCCACGTAGGGCCAATTCCACACTTACCATTTTCAAGTAACAATTAAACATGCGCAAATCACACCGAGGCGACGGCCCGCTCCAACAGAAATGTAAACTGTGCACTGCCGAGGGTCGAGCGGCACGAACCATAGATGCATCTATTTTCACCGAGACGTTCGGCCCGTTCCATAAATAAACACATATCCTGCTCGCGAATCATCCATGCGATGCAGGCACACGTAAAGTACATGCTCAAGTAGGAAATTAAGAGCTCATCGAGGATAATCCTCCAAATAAACAACTTTTCTCTTTTTAACATTTCAGGAAAAATTACTATTAAATCTCTTTTAAAATTCCTTTACCAGTTCAAGGTGATCTAACCAATTCAAACTATCAATGAGTTCACAGTAATCCAAATATAACATGCTTTCGAGTTCTAGACTACCCGGACAATAGCATAATAGTAGCTAAGCACGGACTCTCGTCACCTGTGCGTACGTAGCCCCCACAAATAGGAGCACATAATCAATTACTTCACCTATGAGATAAATTCCCCCTCACAAGATTAGAAAGGAGACTCACCTCGCTCCGAAGATCCATAACCGACATTCTACGTTCCTCCGAAGCCTTGAACCAACGCACAATGCACCAAAACTAGCCAATTAACGACAAGCTAATGAGAATACACTCAAATACTAAATAACAATTTCAAATTATACAAGTCCCAGCTCCGCCTAGTGAAATGACCAAAATGCTCTCGGGCCCACGTGCCCGAAATCCGAAATTTTCGAAGATAAAGGTTACCCATGACCTTAGGAACTCAAATATATAGTTTTCTCCTAGTTCCATACTCAAATTCGTGGCTAAAATCCAAGATTAGAATTTTCTAGATTTTTCCACCAAAATCCCCAAATTTACACTAATCTTCATGCTTAATTCCAAACATAATTGATATATTTAACTCAAAAGTGATGGGGATAACTTACCTTAACATAGATGACAAAGTTCCACTCTTTGGAGCTCCCCAAATCGCCCCAAGCCATGAGAAATGAAAGAAATGAACCAATACCACGATTTAAATTAACCTTACTGCTTCAGCGATTTTCGCTTCTGCGGAGGCCAAACCGCATCAGTGGTTCCACTTCTGCGGACAAAAATTCCGCTTCTGCGGTTCGCCCAGGTTGCCCCCTTTTCCGCCTCTGCGATAACCACTTCCGCAGATGCGGTCCCGCTTCTGCGGAACCTTGACCGCATCTGCGGTCCACGATCCTTCGCACAAGGTCCGCTTCTGCGGCGTCCTCTACCGCTTCTGCGGTCCCATTTCCGCAGAAGCGGAAATACCAGCAACCAGCAGACTCAGCCTTCCCAAAAATCCATTTTCGATCCGTTGACCACCCGGAATTCACCCGAGGCCCCCGGGACCCCAACCAATCATACCAACTAGTCCCAAAACACATTACGGACTTGCTCGAGGCCTCAAATCATATCAAACAACGCTAAAATCGTGAATTACACCCCGATTCAAGCTTTATGAACTTTGAACTTTCCAACTTCTATTTCCGATGTTTAAACCTATCAGATCACGTCCGATTGACCTCAAATTTTGCACACTAATCATATTTGACATTACGGACCTACTCCAACTTTCGGAATTGGATTCCGACCCCGGTATCAAAAAGTCAACCTCCGGTCGAACTTCCCAAAAACCTTCAAATTTCAATCTTTAGCCAAATGGCTTCAAAATGACTTACGGACCTCCAAAATTCACTTCCGATCGCGCCCCCAACTCCAGAATCACCATACGGAGCTATTAACAGTCTCGGAATCCCAAACGGACATCGATAACACTGAAATGCACTTCAAGCCAAACTTATGAAATTCCTTCTAAAATGCTAACTTCCACAATAGGCGCCAAAACACTCCCGGGTTATCCAAAACCCGAACCGGGCATACGCCCAAGTCTGAAATCATCATACGAACCTGTTGGAACCTTCAGATCCTGATTCCGAGGTCGTTTACTCAAAAATCCATTCCTAGTTCATTCTTTCAACTTTAAGCTTCTCAAATGAGAATTCTCTTTCTAAATCAACTATGAACTTCCCGGAACTTAATTCCGACCACGCGTACAAGTCATAATACCTGAAATGAAGTTGTTCATGGCCTCCGACTGCTGAACGGAGCGCTAGGACTCAAAATGACCGGTCGAGTCGTTACATTCTCTCCCCCTTAAACAAACGTTCGTCCTCGAACGTGCTGAGAATTATGCTGGCGTAGTCTGAAATCACTGCCTAGCACCTCGTGCACCTTCCCGTGCTACCACAACTCAGTTGAGCACATCAGCTCGATCAAATTTTGAAGATATTCCCTTTTTATTAAAGCAAATAAGCCTTAGGGCCCAATTCCAACATCCAGAATTATATGCCCGACCTGCTTCCAACATACAATCACCAAATCGATCACTACATGTTGTACCCAAACATGACTGCATATCCTTGCTGAATTTGCACTTTCCCTCATTTTACTCACCGGATCACGAAACATTTTCTGTTCAACTTAGTCAAAATTCCACGAATCTGGTGCTCCCATTGCACCCCATAACATACACAGGTCTTACTCCCACTCTTACAACATCGCCACAACGGAAGAGGTGTGAAGAAATTCATAATCACTGCCGAGTCAATCAATCATTGAGTCTATTCTTCTGGCAAGAAACACTACCATATTCTGAAAAAGTGGAGATCTTGATCCTTAACATACTCTATATAGTCAGATTGCACTAGTCCTGATTCCAATGGGCTCACCTCACCCAGTACTAACTGCTCAGGCCATAAGCTACCCCGGACATAATCAAAAGTCTCATGTGATACCACAATGTGCCAATAGGCTGCCATTTTAAAATGCGATACAAAAAGAAAAATGAACTCTGAAAGGAATTATCTAACTCCCGCACTAATACGAACTTCCCTTAGAAAATAGGAAACAGAATACAATAAACAGATATGGGAAACTATACTGAACATTACGCTGTTGCAGCGCGCAACCCGATCCAAACAACATAACCATGGCGGCGTGCCAACCGATCCAAACAACATAACCATGGCGGCGTGCCAACCGAACCCACGTAGAACTCACATAAGGAGATATACATCGAGCTAAATTTGCTCATTACAACAGCATACCAAATATCGGTCGTAAGCACGCTAAGTGCATAATACCATCCCTGAGGGAGCATATAGCGTCATAAGCTACAAAACTCAAGCACAACTAGGGTGCGATATACGGACTGAATCTCAAGAGCCATCCTGTTCATAGTACATCACCTCTGCACGGATCTCCAACACATAAGAAATTTCTCATGCCGTCTCGCAACTCTCACGGCGCAATGCATCACTACATGGAGTGTCTGACAACGAACTAACACCCTTACTACCCCATAAAGAGCGCATTACTGAAATGAACATAATTGGCCTGACATAGAGCCCAAATTCACATTTACACCCATCCACCGACCTCAAGTCGATCCTGATCATATCAAACTAAGCCAATAACCTTTCAAAGGTCCATACTAATTTTTCCTCTTCTCATAACACACAAGGACCACCATCATAACCGGAGCGAACCTCCACAGTCCATAACCCAATAAACAGAGTGCCCTCCTGGCATAAATTCTCAAATTAATGATATTACCACAATCCTCATACTTGGTCTAGATCTTAAATCAGTCAAGTGACTACGTGCCACTTTTATGAAACCTGTGGGACACTCCCCCACAATCTACCATAACAATTTACTTGGTCTTACCTCCAACCCACCGACCGCACTAACGCTGAAAGCGATCAAGAATCATTAACCATGATACAAGCCCCCTTTACCAGGCACCAATCTCAGGGGACGCTGAAGACAATGCCAACTTACCTTAACGCAGAAGCTCCTTTCCTGCTCATCCGAGCCCGTGACATCCTTACCAGCACCAAGCTGCAACCTTGATCCTCACTTTGAAATTCCCATGCTACTCACTGTACCAATGTGCCAACATACGATAGAACACGACTTTTAACATTAACATTTTAACACTTCATCATATAAGAACCTTTCACTTAACTCACTTCAGGAGAAACATAGCAACGCATGGGCGAATACTCATAATCGTAAAATATGCAACCATCCAAGTAGTGGTCTAAGCCACCATAGCCCCTTCCGGAATCTGCTTCCACACAATAGGCCATAACAATAGAAGGCCTCTGAATAACATTATTTGCGGCGGCTGACAAGCCTGATACGTGCCATCACCAATCACTTACTTAACTCGATCACGCTGCAGAAACTGACTGCCAACACCAATATGCCAAATTCAACTATGGCCAATCAACTACCTTCTTCCAATTTATCCTTGATTGCCTTAAAGATATCACTGATTT
>NW_017670479.1:338712-341547 GCF_001879085.1 Nicotiana attenuata
ATATAGTGTGAATTAGATTAGTTGGTTTGTCCGTTTGGTGGTGTATTCTTTCTAACTTTCTTTCTTCGTTTTTTTTTTTTTGAAAAAGGATCTTCAGATTTCCCCGTGATGAGTCCCTGACTTTTAGTTGGGATTCGAACGAGGTCAAATTTAGCTCGCTGATTTGAGTGAGGTTGGATATTATCTTGTTAGTTCGAGCAGGGTGGAACCTTAATAACTTGAATGAAAGTCAAGTTTCTCTTTGGCGGTGGCTGGGGGCCGTATGGGTGTAAATTTGAGCGAGGTCGAATTGTAACCCGTTATGAGTTCGAGCGAGATTGAACTTTGGCTTGTTGACTCGAACGAGATCAAGCTTTACGTTCCCTTGGCGATGGCCGGGGGCCGTAAGAATACAACTTCGAGCGAGATCGAGTTTTGTCCTTCCATTCTGGGCGAAGTTACTTTTTACCTGTAGATTCAAGCAATGTCGAATTTTCACTTGCCAACTTAGGCGGAGTCAGTTTAGGCTTGTAAATTCGAGCAAGGTCGAATTTTGACTCGCCAACTTGGGCGGAGTTAGTTTTGACTCATAAGTTCGAGCGAGGTCGAACGTTGACTTGTTAATTCGAGCGAGGTCGAATTTTACTTTCGCCTGGCGAAGGCCGGGGCCCGCATGGATGTGAATTCGAACGAGATCGAATTGTGACATGTGATGAGTTCGAGCGAGGTCGGACTTTCCTTTCGCTTGGCGATAGCTGATGGCCGTAAGGGTGTAAATTCGAGCGAGGTCGAATTGTAAGCCGTTATGAGCTCGAGCGAGGTCGAACCTTCCTCTTGCTTGGCGATGCCGATGGCCGTAAGGGTGTAAATTCGAGCGAGGTCGAATTGTAGCCCATTATGAGTTCGAGCGAGGTCAAACTTTCCTTTCGCTTGGCGATGGCCGTAAGGGTGTAAATTCGAGTGAGGTCAAATTGTAACCCATTATGAGTTCGAGCGAAGTCGAACTTTCCTCTCGCTTGGCGATGGTCGATGGGCGTAAGGGTGTAAATTCAAGCAAGGTCGAATTGCAACCCGTTATGAGTTCAAGCGAGGTCGAACTTTCCTCTTGCTTGGCGATGGCCGATGGCCGTAAGTGTGTAAATTCGAGCAAGGTCGAATTGCAACCCGTTATGATTTCGTGCGAGGTCGAACTTTCCTCACACTTGGCGATGGCCGGTGGCCGTAAGGGTGTAAATTCGAGCAAGGTCGAATTGCAACCCGTTATGATTTCGAGTGAGGTCTAACTTTCCTCTCGCTTGGCGATGGCCGATGGCTGTAAGGGTGTAAATTCGAGCGAGGTCGAATTGTAACCCGTTATGAGTTTGAGCGAGGTCGAACTTTCCTCTCGCTTGGCGATGGCCGATGGCCGTAAGGGTGGTAACAATGTTGCATGCTGCCTTGCTTTTTTGGAGAGTTACACGTTGTTGCATCGTTTATACATGCGTTGGGGTGAGTCCGAGTTTATCTAATCTTGCTTTTATTGAAGAATATCATGCGTTGTTGAGTATGCGTTGGGGTGAGTCCCAGTTTATCTAGTCCTTCTATTGCTCGGCCTGGAGAGACCATTGTTGGGACAGGCGACGAACTTATTGCTTGGTCCTGTAGGCACCTTGGAGCTCGATTGATTTGATTGAAGTTCGAACGCAACTCTTAGTATTTAGTCGGCCCAATTGGTGTAGCGTCGCCATGGCAAGCGTACTGGCAAACTTTCCGTGTTCATGTTCTGCCTGTATTGTGGAGATTGTACGTTCCATGGGCTCACGCCTAGTCCCAGTCTATGGAGATTGTTTCTTAATGATGTCGACTTGTTCTGAGCCATTTGTCCATTGTTTGTGATATGGTACGGTGTGGAGGGTTTTCCCGATTTGCCGTTCGCCGTAGGGAGGAATTTAGAGCATGTATGTCGGCTAGCCTTTGTTCGCGAATTTGGGAGGACATCCCTGTTCTCTTTTCCACTCTCTCTCTCTCTCTCTCTCTCTCTCTCTCTCTCTCTCTCTCTCTCTCTCTGCTTTTTCCAGTGTACCCATCGTCTAGCTTTCTTTCCAGTAGTGTGATCTTAATAAAAGAATATGATTTCTGGAAGTGAAACTTTCACACTTAATTGGTTATTATAAAATTTAGAGTTCACAGAACAAAGATAGTAACTCGAACGTGCGGACTACAAACATTGAAAAGATTTACTAAAATTTCAAGATGAAGATATTGTAATAATTCATCAATGGATTTCTTGTTGTATAGAGTTTCCACCATTGACAGTCATTAAAAAGCTTTGAAATTGAATCTGGATTTTCAAAAACCCTTATTTGTTTGAATTGGGTGTTGTTGCAAACAATTGGGAATATTATTTGGAGTTTATATCTCAATTCTGAGGGTGTTTTAGTGAAGATTAGACTTGATTTTAGCTGAATTTCACATTGCAACTCGAAGAAGAAGAAAAAGAAGACATGACATACAATATACTTACGAAACTGTAGTAAAGTTGTAGTAAAATTGTAGGTAAATTGTATTCTGTTGTAGTTATATTTTTTTTTATTTGAATAATGTATGAAAGTTAAAAAATAATTGTATTATGTATGAATCGTTGTATAAAATTTGTACTTAAGTTATCAATACTATTTTTTTACATAAAGTTGTTGATTTTTCAACTTTCATACAATATTCAAATAAAAAAATATATATAACTACAAGAGAATACAATTTACCTACAATTTTACTACAATTTCGTAAGTATATTGTATGTCACGTCTTCTTCTTCTTCTTCTTCTTCTTCTTCTTCTTCTTCTTCTTCTTCTTCTTCTTCTTCTTCTTCTTCTTCTT